>NC_025693.1:33918231-33940948 GCF_000633955.1 Camelina sativa
AGCTCTAGATTGGTTAGACGGTAAAGACGATGACGAGCTGATTGGTGGTGGATTCTCTCTCCATGCTCGTCGTCCTAATGCTCACGGTGGACATGGTTCACGACCTAACTCTAGTTCTCTTCAACCTATTTCAAATAAGGCTCAGAAGCTTACTGGTCATGTTCGAGCTTCTCCTTTAGAGGTAAGAAATGTTTCCTTATCTCTCTGGTCTTCGATTGGTGTGGTTCTTTGCAAAGTGATTGACTTTATTATCAATTGGTGTTTATAGTATTTGAAATTTGATATTTTGCTTTCTCCTGAGCCTTTGGTACTTGGTTCTGTTGATTTTGATAGTATAAATTTACTGTTTTTAATCCCTATATTGGACATTAGCGTTTAGAGTTTGGAATGGTTTGTCAAAGATATATAATTTGGAAAAGCTTCTGGATTTCTCATTGTCTCTTGCTCAAATGAACATTTAGGTTATAGGATTTATATTTGTACTTGTAAGGTGGAGAACTATGTGGTTTTATGATTGATTTGAGATGATTGCGGATGCAGGGATGGGAAGGAAGAGTACAGGTCGGGATGTCGAATTCTGTGACAACTGCGATTCGTGGGAGTCTACGAGAGACAGAAATTGGTAGAAGCAGAAACACTGATAAAGCGGACCGAGCAACAGTTGAACAGGTGAGGTTTTGATTGGTCCATTTAGTTAGTGTTTAATGTAATGTGCTGATGGCTGTTTGTTTGCTATTTTGTTCCAGGCTCTTGATCCAAGGACACGTATGGTTTTGTTTAGAATGCTTAATCGGGGAGTGTTCAATGATGTTAATGGCTGTATTTCGACAGGCAAAGAAGTATGATTTGTTTAGTTGTTTGTTAACAGTCAATAAGATGATTTGTTTGGATTGCTTTGTTAATGGGGCTCTCTTTTGCTATTATCTTGCAGGCTAATGTTTATCATGCCACGAAATCTGACGGTTCAGAACTTGCTATAAAAGTGTACAAGACATCCGTTCTAGTTTTCAAGTGAGCTTATACAGGAGTAAATGTTGTTTATCGTTCGTTCAAAAAATGTTAACTTGACTATTGTGTTTTTGACCCCATTTTCAACTTTGATGATTTCAGGGATCGAGATCGATATGTACAAGGAGATTACCGTTTTAGATATGGGTACTGTCGCCACAATCCCAGGAAGATGGTGAAGACATGGGCTGAAAAAGAACAGAGAAATCTTAAGAGGTAATACCTACAGTTTGTTGTGGGTGTGTACTTCATAATGTACTCACTGTTTTCTATTTATATGTTACAATAATATTGCAACTCCTTGGTTGGTTTATTATATACATATTTCATTGGCAGGCTTCATGCAGCAGGAATAAGGTGTCCAGCTGTTATACTTCTGCGTCTTCATGTTCTTGTCATGGAGTTTATAGGTTCGCGCTCTAATTCATTATCTTTTCTTTTTGTTCACTGATTCCAGGCTACTCTTCTCTGTTTACTCTGATTCATTAGCATAGTTTATTGAAACAGAGAAATGATGAAGTAAAGATTTTTCAGCTACCTAATCAAATAGACTAAGGGCATTTTTATTTATTTGTATTTGCAGGGAGGGATGGTTGGGCTGCACCGCGTCTCAAGGATGCTGCATTATCACTAGACAAATTACGTGAATGTTATCTAGAGGTATGTCTGATTTTCTCATTTAGAAAGTCCAAAGTGTCTTATGGTAGTACTCTAATATCAGGTGGCATTACAGCCATAATTAATCTCTTCAGGATCTCATTACTATAAGTAACTCACTGACATCTTTTCGTTTGCATTTCAGTTGATAATTCAAATGCGAGTATTATATCAGAAGTGCAAATTGGTGCATGGGGATCTCAGTGAGTATAACATACTTTATTTTGAGGTGAGTTTTGAGTTATTTTGTTCATAAAGGATCTCGGAAGAAACAAAAAAAAAGTTTTTAAAACAATATAGAGAAGCCAAATATATTAATATCATCTTGACTTTTTCAGGGGCATCTTTATATTATTGATGTTTCTCAATCTGTGGATCTGGACCATCCTCTTGCCCTGAATTTTCTACGGGAAGATTGTGACCATGTCTCAGTAAGTGAGAATAGTAGCATGATTTAACAATACGTACTTTGACTGGAAAAAAAGTGACTGATGTGTGGATTGTTTTGACATTCACGCGCAGGATTTTTTCAAGAAACATGGTGTGGCTGTTATGACAATAAGGGAGCTATTTGACTTCATAGTAGACCCGACAATAACAGACGAAACTGTTGATAGCTATTTGGAAGAGGTAATGTATAACTTTTTACTATCTGTAATTTTGCATTTGAATCAGTGGGCGGCTTCAGGTTTAAAGCTGTAACGTTTGTATTGGTAATGTCAAATTAATGTAATGAAGTATGTAACAATGGGCAGGTCCAACGAAAAGTTATAGAGCGAGGAGAGATATCTGTAGAGGATGAAATCGCGGATTCAGTATTCATGAAGGTTAGTGAAGTGTAACCAGTCATTAAAACTGATGTGTGAAGCTATCTGTAGAATCCTTTTAACTTTTTGGTTTTGTTATGATGATTGCAGTCATACATACCAAAGTCTCTGGATGCTGTGAACAACCCTGAGGCTGATGTGGCGAAGATAACGAGCGGACAGGACACAGGAGACATGCTATACCAGACTATAACAGGGCTTAAGGATGCTCTTCCTAAAGTAGAAGAGCAGCAAATAGAGGTGAATGCTGAAGCTGGGGAAGAGGACGAAGAAGAAGAAGAAGAAGACGAAGAAGGAAGCGAAGGAGAAAGTGAAGAGAGTGAAAAAGAATTAGGTCCCGAAGACAAGAAAGCTGCAAGGAAAGAGCACAAGAAGAAAGTGAAAGAAGAGAAACGAGAGTCTAGGAAGAATAAAACACCCAAATCTGCCAAGAAGCGAAAGAAGAAAATTTCTAAACCCCACAAGACTCGTTAAGTGGAACAACAGGTTATCATGTTTTGAATACTCCCTAGTTGCTAGTATTTTTTATTTACAGTTATATTAAAGTTTTGTGTCAAATTCCGGACCCCCTAGTCCACTTCATCCAAAAACAGTAAGTTCTTGTAATATTCATAGTATGATTATGATTGAGCCCGGAACAGGCTTACTGTTGTTTCGAGACTCGAGTAAAGAACTTAATATACTTTTGTTACTAGAAGAGATCAAGAGAATGTGATATTCTTTGGGTGAATCAGGCTACTATTAATGAAGGAACTACAATTTAGATAGAAGACATTGGTCCAGTACTGGATAGGATGACACCCAACATACCAGAAACGGTCATCTTAATTTGATTTGACTGAACTCAGAATGTTAGAACCACACTCTCTCGTGATCTTGATATCATATTCGAAAGAGTATTATAGAACCTTTTTTTTTTTTTGGTTAAGTAAGATTCTTTTTTTTACATCTTTGAATGAGATTCTTTATAATAAAACAAAACATTAAACATGGAATCGAAATCTTAACCAATCAGTGGTAGCATGGGGGTAAGAACTGATTTGGGCAAAGGCGTAAATCCATCCGTACTGAATTCAATTCCCGCCGCTAACTATGTTCATGCTGTTTGGTTAGACTTAAGAGGTCTTGAATGGTTGGTTGGTAAGTTTCGGACGGAACTAAAGTCAGACCAGTCCGCTATTTTTTCACCTTTCACACAATTGTCAGACTAAATAAAACACATGTTAGTATCTATAAAAACAGTAACTGCATTCCAAAATTCCAAAATAGAACTATTCATCTGCATTTTTTAGTATGTTTTAAAAATGCTGCATACTCTAGTATCTGAGTTTAGCATACCAAAATATTAGTAGATATTGTCTAGTATGAAATGCTGCAAAGCCAGGTAGGAAGGATTACCTAAATGTAAAAATGGAATATGCTGGTCACCAGTCAATGACACGATGGGTCAAGTCAAGCGAAAGGTGTACGTTTTAAAATCAAACCAAATTCAGAATAAGATAAAGAAAAAACAGATAGGACCTTACAATGCAAGTTAATGTAAAGGAGTACTAATTTTCTTCGACATGGGACAGCAGCCGAAATTGTTGATTTTCCGACCGATTTTTGATTGTTTTCTCCGATGGCAACAAAACTATTAACAATTCGATTGCGATTTAACACCTAACCTATTTCAATTTTTAGGACAAGTGTTTCGAAGCAAGACAACGTACATACAACTTGTTTTTTGTTTTTTTTTTGTTTTTTGTAAATACGTTACTAAATACTAGTAATTTGTTAAAGAATTTTCCTGCATTTTGTATTTTACGCATATCATCTTATTTATGTACAGTCTTTTTGTTTTTATGTTCTGACCAGTTCGTTTACTTTTTTTTCTACAATTTGTTGGTTCCTTCCAATCTGTTCTCATCTTTTACTATCTTTTCCTTGGCCTGTTTAGATTTGTAGGTTCTTTTTGTTGTGTTTTGTAGATTTTCAGTCTTTTTCGCTATTCATACTCTAAAAATAGTCAATCCAAAAATCATAAAGTAGTATAATAACTTTAATGTTGGTAGCTAAAAAACCAATATCACAAGCACATTAGACAATTGGGTACTTCGTATACTTTTCTTTTTCTTTAAACTTTTCTTAATATTAAATATGATTAACCAAATATAAAATCCTTACGTTGAACAAAATCAATTTGGACTACGATCATTTTTATATACTGTAATCACAAATGTATATTTTACATAGTAACAACCAAGTGATAAATGGAATGATCATCTTAACAAATGTGTTGCGGATGAAGGTCATTTTGAATTTATTTTGTTTTGGAATAGAATTTGTACTAACCTATAAAATTAACTCATGGTTTTATTTTATATATTACTTTCTTTGAAATATTTCAAAATAATAGTAATAATAATAATAAATGTATGGACACCAAATGGTCCAAATCCCTCCACGAGCTCTTAATAATTTGTCAATTGATAAGGTTTCCACATGACACTCCCTCCACTTACTACTTTTACTATAAAACCCAAAGGAGACCAAATCTCTCTGCGAACATGAATTTGGTCTTCTTCGCTTTAATCTTTAGTTTCTTTCTCACGTAACATTAATTATTTGTTCTCTCGTCTACCAAAAATTTATGGACTATGATCCCAACACCAACCCATTCGACCTTCATTTCTCCGGTAAACTTCCGGTGAGTTTCATCCTTTTCACATCAATCTCTACTAAATCAAAGTTGTGCCCATCAATCTTGGAGGGTTCATGTTTTGTTCTCTTTTTGTTGATTCAGAAAAAGGAAGTCTCGGATTCGAGTTCTGCAGATGTGAAGACAAAATGGTTAGTGAAAGACGACGAGGTTAGTTTTCTTTTCGTCGAACACCACTTGGTGTGCATCTTTAAACATTAGATTATAAATGAATAGATTAGGTTGATCAAGTTCTTACATCTGATTTTTAGACATTACATAGTTTTATGTTTAAATTTGAACAAATCAAAGCTTTGTTCTTTTATGGATTTAGTTTGGTAAATGCTGATTTTTTTTTTTTTTCATTTTATGGTTTTGTGGAATCTTGAACTGAAGACATGTATGTTACAAGAAGAGTTAAACCGGGTTAATTCGGAGAACAAGAAGCTAACCGAAACACTAGCCAGAGTCTGTGAGAAGTACTATGCTTTACAGAATCTTTTAAAGGAGTTGCAAAGTCCTGAAAATGTGAAGTTTCAGAACCAAAAGTTAACAAAGAAACGAAAACAAGACCTGGATGAGTTTGTAAGCTCCCCTGTTGGACTCAGTTGCGGCCCAACAATCGAGAAAATCACCAGCGATAAAGCAACGGTTTCAACCGCTTACTTCCACACCGAGAAGTCTGACACTAGCTTGGTAAGTTGATAAGTTGTTTACCTGAATATTGTAGTTTCTACAACAAGTATTGTTCTATTGTTGGTGATAGTAAACGTCTGTTTTAAAGACGATTTGGTACTGTTTTCATAATTCATAGTCTTGTTCTTATTAAGCATCTTTGAGTGTAACAAATGTTTTTGTGTGTATATTTACTTGTAGACTGTGAAAGATGGATATCAATGGAGGAAATATGGGCAAAAGATTACGAGAGATAATCCATCTCCTAGAGCTTACTTCAGATGTTCGTTTTCACCATCTTGTCTGGTCAAGAAGAAGGTAATTTACATTGAACTCCTAGTTTAAACTTGTTAAAGAGTTCTTTGATATTTGATTGATTAAGATCTCTAGTGGTATATGTGTGTGTGTGTGTGTGCATGTTCAGGTGCAACGAAGTGCAGAAGATCCATCTTTAGTGGTAGCCACTTACGAAGGGACACATAACCACCCAGGCTCAAATGCAAGTGGGTCTAGGACAGTGAAGCTTGATTTAGTTCAAGGTGTTCTTGAACCAGTTGAGGAAAAGAAAGAGAGAGGAACGATTCAAGATGTCCTGGTGCAAAAAATGGCTTCTTCTTTGACCAAAGATCCTAAGTTCACTGCAGCTCTTGCGGCTGCTATATCTGGGAGATTTATAGAGCAATCAAGAACATGAAAGTTCTGTAGAATATATATGATTTTGTTTTTTCTATTTTATTGCTCATCCCAGTTAAAGGAAATGTGGGTTTTGGGGTGATATTGATTAGGAGATAAAGACGTCAAGTCTAGTATGTATATTTACATCAAATCAAAGTATCCAAATGATACACTGATTTTCAAACGGGAAAGAATCAAGGACAAGTCTAAGAAGTCATAATTACCTGAGTGTTCCGAGAGTTTTGATGTTAAAGAAGACACATGAAGGAGTGTTTGCGATGTTACTAAGAGGGTAAGTTGTGTTTGCGGACATGTGGAGATTGATCAGAAGTAAAATGTGCAGATTGTAAACTTAGTTGTCTCAGATTCAACTCAAACTTGGGCTCCGGTTCAATCGAAGTTGATTATGGTGATGGTCTGATGGACAATTTGGTTGACGTCCGAGATAAGAAAGAGATACAAGGTTTTGCGGCTTTGAAAAGAGTAACCTCAAGATTCAATAGTATATATATATATATATATATATATATATATATATATATATANATGACTCTTTAAAGTTTAAACTCACTACGACGTACTCTTCATCAATCAGGTAACTCACAAATTGATTCAAACCTGAACTACTCGTTCGATTGACAATAAATTTATCAATTTATATATGGTTTACATAATCGGTTTAACATAACCAAACAAAAAGAACCGGTACAGCGATAAGAGCCCCCAAAAGAGAATTGAACCGAGTCCAATTAGGGTACTTCTTCATTAGAGGTTAGTTCAGTTGTTGAGAAATTGGATTCGTGTTTTTGAGAAATTCTCAAATTTGTTTACGCATTCGTTCGTAGTTTTGTGTCTGAATTTGTAAGTTTAAGATTCGCCATGGACATCGATGTCGGACCAGTTGATCCATCTGTCCTCTACGAACAAGATCTCCATGTTTCTTCTGCTGTTTGGGAAGGACAGGTTTGGCTTTTGTTTTCTTTTTCTCATTCTCTTTATCTTCTTCCTCGAAATTTCAAATTTTGAATTTAGGGTTCTTCTTAATTTCCCATCTTTCCTTAGGAACGAGGTCTTCTTCGTTGTCAAGAACACACTTCATTACTTCATCAATGGAAACTCACTGACGAACAAATCAAGCTCGTAGACAAAGCTGGTTTCGGATTCTTCCGCAAAATCGGTCCAATGAGTCTAAACAATTCACTAATCTCTGCACTTGTTGAGCGTTGGAGAAGAGAAACCAATACTTTTCACCTTCCTTTAGGAGAAATGACTATAACCTTAGATGAAGTTGCTTTAGTGCTTGGACTTGAGATTGATGGAGATCCAATTGTTGGTTCTAAAGTAGGAGACGAGGTTGCTATGGATATGTGTGGTAGACTCTTAGGGAAGTTACCATCTGCTGCTAACAAAGAAGTTAATTGTTCGAGGGTTAAGCTTAATTGGCTTAAAAGAACTTTCTCGGAGTGCCCTGAAGATGCTTCTTTCGATGTTGTTAAATGTCATACTCGAGCTTATCTCTTGTATCTTATTGGTAGTACCATTTTTGCTACCACTGATGGTGATAAAGTCTCTGTTAAGTATTTGCCTTTGTTTGAGGATTTTGATCAAGCTGGAAGATATGCTTGGGGAGCTGCTGCATTGGCTTGTCTTTACAGAGCGCTTGGTAATGCTTCGCTTAAGTCTCAGAGCAACATTTGTGGCTGCTTGACATTGCTACAGGTTGGCTGCTATGTGTTTAGTTTTGTGTCCATTAGAGATTTTAATATCTTAAGGAAAAGTAACATATGATTGTCTTATGTATATATAGTGTTGGAGTTATTTTCATCTGAACATCGGTAGACCAGAGAAATCCGAAGCGTGTTTTCCGCTTGCTCTTCTGTGGAAAGGTAAAGGCAGCAGATCCAAAACCGACCTATCTGAGTACCGCAGAGAACTGGACGATCTTGATCCAAGCAAGGTTAACCCTTCAGCATTCAGCCTTCACTTCATCCTTAAGAATTTGTTTATGTCTCTTCTCATGTTAATCGTTTGGTTGTGAAAATGCAGATCACTTGGTGCCCATATGAAAGATTTGAGAACTTGATCCCACCACAGATTAAAGCCAAGCTGATCCTAGGGAGATCAAAAACGACTCTTGTATGTTTCGAGAAAATAGAGCTACATTTTCCAGATAGGTGTCTGAGGCAGTTTGGGAAACGCCAGCCGATACCTCAGAAAGTGAGACGTCGTGACAGAAAGAACAAGCGAGTCGATGACTTGGACACGTCAATGAGTCTAGCATGCGAGGAATGGACTGAACGTGGGGATCACATCATGGACAGTCCTGGAGGCAGCAATGTGGTGGATGATGGAGCGTACATGGAATGGTACGCTCGGATTAGTATCACCAAACTTTATCGAGAAGCGTTTCTCGAGTCCCAAGTCATGAATATGGTAAATAAAAAGGGTGAATATTTACCATGTGGTTAAACATTTTATCATTGAAACCTCGCAAATTGATTTACATTGGTTTTGTTTGTGTAGATTGCTTGTATGAGGGAATTTGAGGAAGCTGCTTCAGGGATTTCGATGGAGAGATTGTCTCCGGTCGAGAGGGAAGTGATGGAGAGTGTGAAGGATACATTCTCTAATAACTTGACGTTTGGAGGATGGCAAGAAGTGGCGGTTAATAGTGGTTATGGGAAGCGCAAGCGTCGGAATGAACAAACACCAACGAGTGGTAATGATATTTCATCTCTTCTGCTTCAAAAGGACACATGAATCTTTTTTTATGTATTAGATTTATTTTTCATCTATGAAACGTTGCAGTGTTTATGTATACTGTATATAGTATTGGCTATTTTGGTTAGAAGGTACAACAACATAACTTCAGTTAAGTAACAATGTGTTTTTAACTCTGATACACAAACTCTGAATTTCGGCCAATGGCACATAGAACAAGATGCAAAGGAATGGTTAGGTTCAAAGGACTACATCAACAATTTATCTCATTGACATTTGACATGGTACAGTTCCAACAAATTGAAGACCCTAGAATATTAGGTCAAATCTATATTAACGATGATTAGATGTCAATGGCACTATCCCCTCCGAAGCTGAATGGATCATACGAAATGGAAATGGTACCTATCTTGGTTCAGGTCAAGGCTTGAGAGAAAACAATGAATCCTGTTGAAAGCAAATTTTAAGCTCTCATGATTCCAATGCAACAAAGGTCTTGAAGGAGACAATAATTTTTTTTTCTTTTTTTTTTTTTTGGACAACAAGGAGACAATAAATAAGTGGTGAATTATTCATAAAATCAAATAACATAAATTGTATCCGTACGTAGCACACAAATTCTTACCTAGTAAATCATTTAATAAATAGGTTCGTTGATTTTACTCTGGTTATTCAATATATTGGATTAACTTTTTAACCCATCCCTCATCGATAAAATCAAATAAACAAATCCGACATGCAAGAAAGTACAAATCTTGTTGTTGTATATTTGACTGATGCTGTCTTTCCAGTTCTAAGATCGGAACACATGTCTTAAGTGAGAGACCCCCACCCCACACGTACACAATACGGTACCCCGTCGGATCTCAACCATCAGATCAGCGCAAGATTTTAATTTCGCATTCTTGTGACGTGGAACAAGTCATGAATGAACCGTTGCATCCAAGAGAGTGTTTGTTTGGTAACAGATTTGTGTTATCACTGTAACCAAACACACATGCCTAAGCACCGAGTCAACGAACGAAGCATGGTTTCACGGGCATATCTATATAGAAACGTCTTTGTCTTGGCTTGGGCTTCGGACATAGTCATCATCATCTGTTCATCTTCCTCGTAATTCCCGAAAAAAATCAAGAATCATAAGGACATGTCTTCTGCGGAGAGCGAGTACAGGTGCTTCGTCGGAGGCTTAGCTTGGGCCACCGACGAACAGTCTCTGGAGAGGAGTTTCAGCCAGTTTGGAGAAGTTCTCGACTCCAAGGTCCGTTAAGACGACCCGGATCCGAAATTCTGACCCGAATCCGTGTGACTCTGTTTTCTCTATCTCTTTGTTACTCTGTTACTATGTTACTTTCTCTGTTACTTAACCCTCTCAATCGGTACGTTCATCATCGAAACGATCGTCCGATTTGTTGTATTTTTTTATATATATGTTGTTTCTTGTTTCTGTGATTTAACTCGACTTTATGATCAGATCATCATTGATCGTGAGAGCGGGAGGTCTAAAGGGTTTGGATTCGTGACTTTTAGAGATGAGGATTCGATGAGGACTGCGATCGAGAGAATGAATGGTCAAGAACTTGATGGTCGTAGCATCACTGTTAACGAGGCTCAGGCTCGTGGTTCTGGTGGTAGTCGCGGTGGTAACGGCGGTGGATATAACCGTGGAGGAGGCGGTGGTTATGGAGGATCTGGTTATGGGGGTGGTGGCTACGGAGGTAGACGTGATCAAGGTGGTTATAGTCGTGGCGGTGGAGGAGGCGGATACGGTGGGGGTGGCGGTTATGGAGGTGATCGTCGTGACGGTGGTTACGGTGGTGGAGGTTATGGTGACGGAGGTTACGGTGGTCAGGGACGATCTGACGGAGGAAGCTGGAGAACTTGAGCTCTGTCTGTGTCTTTGACTCTTTTGTTGTTTACTTTTGGTTTTGGATTTGGTCTTTGTTTATTTGTGTTCTCATGTTTAGTTTCATACATAAAAACAAAATAAAAGGTTGATGCTTTTGGTTCTTCCCACGTTCAAAGAGTTATGTTGCAGATTGAATCAATTCAGAGAAGCTAGTTTGGTACATATCAGGATATTATCGTAGAACTCAAAAAAGCTAATTCCAATTCATAAGAAACTAAAGAATACGGAGTGGTTGCAATAACTGAAATGAAAGTTCCTAGTAAAGTCTGTCTCTTTATTATAGACCAGTTGGTTGGTTGTTCCTTAATTATCCGGTTTGAACGTCTCAGATGTACATAAGAACTTTGGTAATGGGTCGTTCTTACCTATTCTTAAGGGACCCTAAAACAAAAATTTATTTGGACCCCTCTAAAATTATACAATATACAATGATATGATAATTTTATGAAGAAAATATAAAGAGTAAAGAATGTGTGAGAACGTATTGTATATGTATCTTATGGTGGTACATTACAAAGTTTACAAGTGTATAGGAAGTGATTAATGAATTTCTTGTAGTGTTGGAATATAAATTGGGATGAATGATGTGCTAAATGGCACCACAAAAAACTTCTCATTTATAAGAGAGTACATAATTTTAATAAATCGACAATGAATTTTCAACGGTTAAGTCTAATCATCAAAAAGAAAATCCTAAAATTCATTTCCTCCCATAAGTTTGTTGTGCTTCATAAACTCATGCAAGACATCATTAATAATGATGTTGAACATCTCTCTTATATTGTAAGTGACTGTGTTCAAAATTCGTTAAAGGTTTTACAGTTTCACAGTTTCCACATCACATTTTAGAATTTTTTTTTCACTTCCTCCCATAAGTTTGTTATCCTTCATAAACTCATGCAAGACATCATGAATTATGTTGAACATCTCTCTTATATTGTTTTTGTTAATATCCCTATGATTCAAAGATTTTGTAGACTCTTTAGATACGATACGACCAACTACTTGAAAGCTCTAATAACTTCTTTTGTTCATTTATTGAAGATGAAAAACATTCAAGCAATTTGTACCAATGCTATTGATTTATCGTATAAAATGCTTATAAAAATTGTTTGGCCCAAGAAGAAAAAATTATGGGTTGTGTTCTATTGCTTCATAGCTTTAATTGCTAGGATCATGTGACTATTTTTGCTGAGTATAAATTGAGCAAGAATGACATTGACCTTTAATCCATCAAACGCTTGAAAAGAAGCAAAATAAATTCAATATCTATTTGGAATCACTGATAGAAGTTTATTATTATGGTTCCTTGCATGGTATCCTTAAATGAAATTGACAATGAAGCACATCTTCTAAAATTTTAGAACTTGAGTTATTGAAAGCAATCATTTAGGGTATAATGTCCCAATTAGAAATCAACAGTTAAGCCCATCTCTTATGTTATTTTGGTATAGTGTCCTAGTAAATAAAATCTTATGCGGCATTTTGACACATGTAACAACTTCAATAAAAATCATCATTTTCTTCCTCAAATCAGTTTTTCTGTTGAAAATTAACAAGTCAATGAATGTTTAAGTCTTTAAGACAACCTCCCTACAAAAATATGAAGCTTTTATACTCCTGTTATCAAAGAAACTGTTGGAGAATTGCTTGGTGCCTAAAAAATAATACTCTAGTTTTAAATTCTATTGTATTAAAACCTCTAATTGTTGAGATCGAGTACAAGTCTTGGTCGAGTAGAAGTAAAGCAAATTGACGTTATTGAACTTCAACTAAACAAATTATTTTTTCCAAAATTTAAACATTCAGTTTGGAAACACAATTATAAACTTTACTATTAAGATGCTTTGTAAGGTAAACCTACACAATTAGCACATTTTTTCAAATATCAGAACTTAAGTTAGAAAGCAACCATTTATACAACCAAATTGTTACATAGATAGTTGAGTATTTTGATATGATGAGATTTATAGAACTTAATGCAAAAGATAAAGATAAATGGAAATTTGGATCGGATAGAGTTACTCCAATGATGTAAAGGCGACAGTTCCTAAATATGAGTAACTTGCATTTCCTTTTTCTTAGGGAGTCTAAAATTTGTAACATTGGAATTACTTGATCCGAATTCACATTTTCCCTCATCCTTTGCACAAAACTATTATGAAATCTCATCATATTGAGATACTCAATTTTCTATGCAAGAACTTGGCTCTCGAAATTCTGCATTCTAGTTCAAGCTCATATATCTAAAAAAGCATTCCTTAAGATCAAATTCATGGTTTATCTTAAAAAACAACTAAATACTAATCATCTATTTGTGCTTCCAAAATGGATGTTTGACTTTTGTAAACTTTTTTTTTGTTGAATTGAAGGTCCATGACGTCATGTTGCTTGAGTTCTACTCTGCCAATGCTAATACCCGATCTAAACAGTTATAAGTTTTTATGCAATAGATTTTAAACGAAAGCATTATCTTCCTAGGCGCCAAACAATTTTCCAACATCGTCTTAGATAACATTGGCACAGAAGCTTCATATATTTGTAGGGGCATCACTCTTAAACATTCTTATCTTCAGCGGAAGAACTAATCCGAAGAACGAGATGATGAGTTTTATCTAGGTTGTTTCATGTATCAAGACGCCAAGTAATATTTTACTCACTGGGATACTATAACAAAACAACAAAAAGAAAGTTCTCAACATTCTTAATGTTGTCTTACTGAGTTTATAAAGTGCAACCAAACTAGGAAAAAAATAAGAAAGCTTGTGAACGACCGTCACCGAATTTGAAAATGTCCTTGTTTGATAAATTGGAAGAAGATTTTCTTAGTCGGAATTCTGATCATCGATACAAGATTGATTACTTTAATGAAGTAAGAACACTAACAAGTGAAACAATAATTCAAAAAAAAAAGAGTTTTCTTTTTCTTGAAGCCTAAGGTTGATGGTCTTTAAAGTGGGAGAAGAAACTTCGATGGAAAGAGTTTCAAAACCTAGTCTAAGCTGAGAAATAAGAAGATTGGCAAAGTAATAGGGTTTATACAAATATGGATTCTTGTGCTGATTTTAAAGAGTTTATACAAGTGTCTTTGTTGAAGCAATATCAAATATCTAATTTTAAAAACATTTCTGATTCATTTTTTTTGGCATCCATCAGATCATTCTTGCTAATGCGACATGAACTGTTATGTTCGACGTTATCACTAATCCTTGTATAACTCAACATGTCATATAACTGACTTATAAACTTATAGTAGAAAAAGAAGAAATACAATTTTCTTTTGATATGTAAAATTCAAGACTCCACCTTTCTGATAAAGGAAGAAAAAAAACCCTACTTGGTCAAATATACTATAGATCTTTTGCGAAAGACATGAATTGGCAACAAAAAAAGAAGAAGAGATGAACTTATAAAAAGTTAAGTTGATAAGTTGCATCAATTTCTGGTGAGTATTTGAAGCAATTGTTTATCAAAAGTAGTGATGTTTGATTGATTTACAATTCATTAGCTTAATCAATTTATTTAATTTAAAGAATCTATAATCGTTCATACTCTAATAAAAAATAGCTCAAATTACGATATAAAATCAACAATTAAAACTAACCTTTAGTGTGTGACATTGATTTTACCCATCATATGAGAAGATATAGGATAGTAATCCTCAGACGTTTTCTGATGACTGAACCGGCTTTGTTTCCCATAAATTTAAATTTCAGAATCTATCTCTGTAACGACTGGAATTCAATCTTTCTTTTGTGAGTGTTTACATATCTTTTCTATCTCGGCTTCTCAATTTTTTTTGGGAGCAATGCGACAACCCTTTATGCACCGATGGGAGAACTCCTCGATGCAGTTTTTGACAGAGAGAAGAAGACTTGTTTTAGTTGTTATCTATGTCGTATATGATGTGTTTATATAAAAGAAAATAAAGAAAACAAACAAAATACAAATTATAGGATAAGGCTAATTTAAAAAAAAAATTGAGGAAATACACCATTTTCGGATATCGGGTTTAGATTTTTAGGTTTAATTATTCATTTTGGGGGTTGTTTAAAGTATTAAGCTATAAAGTTAAATAATTATAGTTTAGGGGCTTTAGTTTTAGACTATTTAAATATCTTCTTATGATTTTTTTGTCAACAATTTTTTAAACTGACTCAAAAGTGTTATTTAGTATAAATCCAAACTTAGCTATTTAGTTAGTACCAATAAAGAAAACATTGTTACAAATTCATTGTAGTCAACAAATTACAATAGGTATTAGTCTGGCTGTTCTTTTTCTTGACTTGACTATTCTTTAAGGTGATAATAATTAAAATATAAATCTACCACTATTTAATTTTTGTTTTGACTTCTAACACATGTAAGCTTACTAGGAAAAACACTAATTTTTTTTTACTATTAAATGTACTTTTATATAGACTTATAATAGAATATTTTTTCTTATATATTATTTATTAAAACCATCGTTATAAAATTATTTGTTATTTTTTTAATTTTGGAATATAACTTTTGTGATAGTTATAACATTATAAAAGAAATCGTTTTAGTAACGCATATGCTTAGATAGCTCAGTTCCATATAATGTGTTCAACATAATGGAGAGAGGAGAGTAACACAAAACTTTTAACAAAAACCACAATAAATCAAAATTAGATATTAATATGTTAAATTAAATATTTTTCTTTCAAAATTAAAAATATATATTTATTCTAATACATACAAATAATCTTAAAATATACACTTATTAATAAAATATGGTATGTTGTTGTTTTTTATTTATACTCTAGTTGTAACTTTTAATTTTGCCAAAGTGAATTCGTAATCAATTTTACAATTAAACCTTTTTAGACAGCCAAATCAAAGTTAAACCCTAAAAGTATTGGACAACAATAGCTTTATAATTCATTTTCCTTATTACTTTTTTTTGTACGTTATAAACTACATATGACATTGCCAAATAATTACAACATGCATCAGCCATACAACATGCATCGGCTGTTTTCAAAAATATATAGTTGTAAATTATGTATGTTAGTGATATGCGTTACAGTTTGTCTTCACTTCTAACTTCCAGTACTCTTTTTTTTTTCCTTATTTTGTATAAAACTATTTTTTTATGCCAGCTATGTACAACATGCATTAGACGTTTCAAAGGAAGATAAGAGTTACATTTATATTTTGTCTTCATATATCCACAATTTGTGTGAGCGTTAGATTTTGTCTTTATATATTGTTTATGCCAGCTAATTGTAACATGCATTGGCTGATTTAAGAAAAGATAAATTACATTTTGTCTTCACTTCTTTTCTTCTAACTTCCAAGTCTGGACACATTTTTTTTGCTTCCCATGTAGAAAAACTTTCCTTTCTTCGGCATATGAAGACAGACAAAATGTAAATGTAACGCCTATATTTTTTATGACAGATTACACTAGATACAAAATCTGTTACAATTTAATATTTACTTTTGTATTATGTGTGTGTCCAAAATGAATATGAGTAAATCCAAATTCAATTTTTCAGTTTATTACAGACACTTTCCTAGTTTAAATATATGAAAACTAAAATAGCCGCAAATTTGAACTAAATTTTGAAAAATTGTTATAAATATTATTTGATATAAATTTTAAAAGAAAATAATATAAAGTTGATATAAATTTTAAAAGAAATTTATTTAAGAAATCTTCATTAAACTCGAAATTATAAAATAAGCAAGAATTTCAATAAGTTTAAATCTCCAATTGTGATAAGCGTTACATTTTGTCTTCATTTATTTGTTTAGGCTAGCTAATTGGAACATGCATTGGACGTTTAAAGAAAAAAAAAAGAATTTGTAAGTAAATGTTTATTTGTAATAAGCGTTACATTTTGTTTTCACTTCTTTTTTTCTAACTTCCAAGTCAACATAGTCATTTCAATATATTATTACACTACAAAATCTCTTACAATTTATTTACTATTGTTCTGTCAAATATGAAATATGCGTAGAAAAAAGTTTAAAATTTTTAGCTAGTACGCTTTCCTAGTCTAATTATATGAAAACAAAAATAATTTCAGAAACTTTATCTAAATTTTTAAGAAGTCATTTACTTATAAGCATTTTTGATACATGTAAAATATAATCTAAATTTGAGGTTTTTAAAAATCATCTAAGAAGTCTTCAGTAAACTGGAGATAATAAAATAAGCAAGAACTTCAATGCATTTTTTTTTTGTTAACGTTGGACCACAACAGGCCAGGCCATTAACCATATCCAAATATTTTAATACGTAGAAAGCGGGATTTGAATTTCAATACATTATGTTTGTGACTGTTATTTAAAAAATGAGTATTTGAATCGGAAAAAGAATTTAGTATCTTTCTTCCGGCTTAATTGTTTTTAATTGAAAAAATAAAAAAATGAAGGAAAGTTAGGATAAAAGAAAATGAGAGAAAAGTTGTCCCTATTTTAGTTAAATAAGTTATTATTTAACTGGATATAACAATACTAACGGTATTTTGATTTGACGTGTGAAAAGTGAAAACCATTACAATAAAATTAACGGTATTTCAACTTTTCGCGCGTGAAAAATTGTTTTAAATTTATAATAAACTTAGCCTTGTTTTCATATTTTTGTTTGTATTTTTGGTAAAACACTATATTAGTTTCTTTATTTTAATCCTTATTTCTGATATAATAAGTGAGTTGGGAGCATCAAATTCAGTTTAGGAACAGAAAAATTGGTTTTCTCTAAATCTTCTGTTTGAGAAAGAAAAAGAAACCTGAGAAATTTGAGTTCTGTATCTCTATTTTCTTTTCAATGGATTCAAAGAGGAAATTATCACAAGAAAAAGGTATGCTATTTGTTTCTATGAACATATATCCATATATATATATATATATATATATATATATTTATAAAAGTATTGTATGCTGCAAAATTACTTGAATTTTAACAATGTCTAAAATCAGTTTTCTCCCGTAGTTATAGTTGTTTCTAAATTATAATGTATGAGTACATTATTTTAAAAGTCATTTTATTTCTTCACTTTTGATGTCAACTAGTCTTAGAATTTTCAACCCAATTTTATATATTCAGACCTATATCAAAACGATGATGACAAAAGGAAGAAAGTCATGATACTAGATAATCAAGAAGCCGGTGGAAGCAGTGGCGACGGATTAGTGGACGTACCAGTCATGTACTTGACTTCGGAAAAAGACATACATAAGAATCATACAATCGGAAGCTCATTTAAACATCTCATGATTGGTGGCAGCAGCATAGGTGGTAACAGTGGTAAAGGGCTAGACAAGGATATTTTTTCAGATGTAAGTGTACATATATCTATAAATAAGAATTATTCTACGGTAATAATAGTCTTTTGTTGCTGTTGTTATGATCTTAGATGTAGCATACTTTTGGTATTTGATATGTTTGATGAATTAGTTTTTATTATGTGTAGGGAAATGAATTGGTCAAAATCAATACGAGTAAAGACAAAGGAAAAGCCATCTGCGACCTGAATGAAACTGTTTGGCGACAAGATGAACCAGTTTCAAACACATTTGAGGTTTACCATTCGTTGTCATTGACAGGAGTTGTTTAGTTAAAACGCAAGGTTGAGATTGATACTAATGATTTCTGTGACCTTTTCTTTTTGTAGACAAGTGGAGAAATACTTAAAAATTGTGAGCATTCGTGGATATGGAAGCAAGGTTCTGGTCATGTTTGTTGGATATGTGGAATCATTGACAAGGTCAGCAAACATCTAATTACGTTATAAATTAAATAATATATATACTTTTTACATACTTACCAATACAATAATTATGTCTTACAATAATATGTATATTTGAGTTTCAATCTAGTTTGCCCGGATTAAACCGGATTCAAAACTTTATATCAAATATAAATTTAAAATAAATATGTAAATTACACATAACTATATATATATATATATATGTTTATATGTGTGTTTGTATGTGTGTGAAACATAATAGTTTTTTTTTTAAAAGTTAAAAGAAACATATAGACTTCAAAAATAACTTGTAATCTAACACATCATTAAAAACCATAAGAAAAAATAATATTACTTTTTAGCAAAAAAATAAAAATAAAAACCCCAATTCCCATGTTTTTCAATTGTTTTAAATGGTTTCTTAACTGGATTTAAAAAGCATGGTCGCCCACCTAATTAGCAGTTCAACTCGGTGATTTTTTTTTTTTTTAATTCTTGATTATCTATCAGCTATTTTTTCAATCCAGTTTGTTATATAATCAGGATCATTCGTTGCCACCCGGATTCGGATCAAATAACTCCAAAGATATCAGTCTAAGAGTTCCTAAAGATGGGTTTTTAGGAACTGGTATTTTCCCACATCCTGTGCACAGAAGTAGTATGAATTCTCATCACATAGAGATACTTAATTTTCTATGCAAAAATTTGGGTGTGCAAAACTCGAATGGATGCATTCTAGCTCAAGCTCCAATATCTGAAAAGACGTTCTTGATGATCAATTTCATATACGGCTACATTAAAAAACACCCAAATAGTAAACCTCTAATTGTGCTTCCAAAACGAATGATTAAATTTTGGAAAAAGGAGTTTGTTGAATTGAAAGCCGATGAGGTCATGTTGCTTGACTTGTACTCAGCGAAGGCTAATACTCGGGCTCAACAATTAGAGATACTAAAGCAATGGGCTTTCAACAAGAGTATTATCTTCTTAGGCGCGAAACAGTTTTCAAATATAGTTGCTGATAACAATGGTATAGAAGCTGCATATCTTTGTAGAGATCTTCTCATAAACATTCCTTCACTGGTTATTTTCGATAGAGGAACTGACCCTAGGAATGAGATGATGCGTTTTCTTAAATTTGTTGCGCTTATCAAGACGCCAAACAAGATCTTACTTACTGGGACTTTATATCAAAACAGCATGAAGGAGGTTTTTAATATTCTTGATGTTGCCTTTCCTGAGTTTCTGAAGCACAACAAAGCTGGGGAAAAAATCAGAAGATTCTTGAACGTTGATTCCAACACTGATGGACTTCCAATGGATTTGAAGATGCCCTTGTTTGATCAACTGGAAGATGCTTTACTTCGTCAAGATTCAGATCACGGCGACAAGATTGGTTACTTAACTGAACTGAAAATGTTGACAAACAAGGTTATCTACAATCACCAAGGACAGTTTCTTCTTGAAGTTCCGAGATTGATGGACTTTACGGTGGTCTTAAAACCGACATCAAGCCAAAAGTCAGCATGGGATATTGAAAAAAACTCTAAAGGGAAGGGTTTCAAAACATACTCTACCTTGAGTGGAATCACGCTTCACCCTGTGCTATGTACTTTCTCCGACCGGGTAAAAGGTCTTCCTGCCCCAAATGAGGATGAGATGGATGAGATTGTCAAAAGTATTGACGTAGCAGATGGCGTTAAAACAAAATTCTTCATGGGATTAGTGAAGTTATGCGAATATACGAATGAGAAGATTCTTGTAGTAAGCCAATATGTCAACCCACTGATATTCCTCCAAAGACTCGTGGCTAAGATTAAAGGTTGGAAAGACGGCAAAGAAACCTTCATGATTAAAGGTGACACCAGCCTTTCTGTTCGTGAAGTCTCAGTTAATCAGTTCAACAACTCACATGATGCCAGAATCTTCTTTGCATCGATCAAAGCGTGTAATGAGCATATCACTCTCACGGGTGCAACAAGGGTTTTAATGCTCGACATCATCGCCAAACCTTGTATGGCTAGACAAGCCATAGAGCTGGCCTATCATCCAGGACAGCAAAAAGAAGTTTATTCCTATAGGTTGGTGGCTGTAGACACTTCAGAAGAAGACGAAGACATAATGGCAGCTCGAAAGGAGATAATTTCTGGAATATGGTTTGATGGGAAGACCTATCCCATTGATGGAAGATTTTGTTTTCCGAGCATTGATGGGAACTACAGCACTGATCACTTTCTTGGATCTTCATATATGAGGGAAGACATCAAAACCATATACAAAAGGTTCGCTTTGGGTTGGTTTTTATCTATTTGGATGTATTTGTTGTATAACCAATATTTGATTTGCTTTCTATTTTCTTTTTTGTCTCCAGGTAAAATACGAGCGAGCTCCTCATTGAAATTACAAGTCAACCTGACTCTTTCTATTTTATATTAATGTATTTTATTCGTAAATTATAACAGACGAAGTGTTGTATTTATGTCGATAAAACTTTTATTTTTCTTTTACTCAAATCGAGTAACAAAAATGAATACTCAATTTTTTTTGGTATTTTTAAGTAATGGCTCTATTAATCATTTTGAATATGGGTTGTCGATTTAAGGTTGGTTTTTATTTTCTTTTGAATATAATTTAACATTATTTAAAAAAAAAATTATAATCTTAATTCAAGTCGGGACCTTTGAATATTCAATGTATCACATTAGTATCTTACTATCTCGAACATGAATTTAAATAGAAATCAGATATTTTGACGTAACAGTTACTAGATGAACACTTATTAGATGCACAATTCTCTACGCCGCGGCTAATTGTAACCATGCACACTTAGTTGTAAAAATAAAGAAATCACCAATTAAGTTGCCTTATGTTTCTTGATTCAATAAAGAAAAATTCTGATTTTATAATTTGTTATTTTAGCTTTTATTAAAATTAACAGGATTTAGCATGCAATAAAAGTAGATTAGGGGTTTTAAAAACTATTTGGACAATTATGAAAGCATGTGAGTAGATTCGATATAGTGTGTTTCTGATTTTTAAAGTGTTGAATACTCAATTAATTTCAAATTAAACGACACATAGAATAAGATTACTTTTTAAATCTTAAGAAATATGTTTACATAAGGGAGACAGATAAAAAACGTTCGAGCTCGTGGAAAACAAGAATCATAGAGTATTAAGTAAGAAAGTAAGAAACCTTTTTCAGAATCTGAGTCAATTAAGTTTTATAGTGTAGTAGTTTTCATTGTTAAGAGCAGAAGATGGATACAAACACATTATTCATTGTTTAAAAGATAGAGAGTAGAAGATATATATAATCTAGAGATCGATAACCTTCTACGCGTAGAAACAAACGATACAAGAGTTTTAACATTTTTGTCACATACACGACAATTATTGAAAGCATTAAAAGCAACACTTTGAAAATGACCACCCCTTAACCTCTGGTTACACATGGTATCTTCATGGATTTTGTAGTCTAGGCAGTTTCAACTGCATTCATCAAGCCTTTTGTGCAGATTGTAGAACATGCGTTCGCACATTTTTCAACCGCTCCATTCACGATTTCATTTGCATCTAGTCATCCAAACAAAATTTGAACAGAATGTTCTCTTGTCAATTATTAAAAAGAACAAAAATTGACGATATTGAAAATATATATGTATGGGAAGTTTGCTTTACCGGAGTTTTGGAGAGTGGTTAAACCGCTGCACACAGAAAATACACACCCAACTTTGCAGTATTCATTGACAGCACCACCTTGAGAGGAAAATAAATCAATATCGCGGACATCAGAAAAATGAAATCTTGATTTGTCTTGTAACAAATAACGTATGTAATA
>NC_025693.1:33944920-33966709 GCF_000633955.1 Camelina sativa
TTAATAAAATGGATCTCTTAAGATCATTATAGCCTTCTTGGATCAAGACTAAGTTAGAAGAAAACAAATGTACATTTGTAATTCCAAGAAGCCAACAAAAACATTTTTATTTAAATTCTGTGGTTTTAGTATTAAAAATTATCAAACCTATAAAGGATAAGATTTGGTTGTGATAGAAAAACCTTCAAATCCTTCTAACTTACCCACTAATCGCATTAAAAAAAAAACAAGGAACTGTTTAAGTTACTAAAAGTTTGAAAATTTTGAATCACCCATCTTTTAATTGTTTCAATGGATCAAAAAGCTAGGCTTAGAGAATTTCTCAGAAAATTACAAATTATTAAATCAATCAATAAATTAGGATTCAAGCAATTAAGAACAGATCTAGAACTCTAAACACTTCTATAAAATAAATCAGTTTTCACTGCAAATATTATCTAAATTTAAAACTAGAAAATCCAAATCTCTTTGCAAAATTCTAGGTAATAAATCAGCCTTAAAAACAAGTTTAGATTGTTCACAAAATTATTAAATTAAATTTCTTTGCAAGAAATAATTTTGCTCATCAAAAAGTTTTATCAGGAAAATCAATTATATTCTCATATCAATTTATTTTTCTAAAGTATTAATTCTAGGTGATCAATCAAGAATTAATATGAAGAACAACCTAAGATGAAAATCTAGATAGATATTGAATCCTAAATAAACAGATCTAACAATTCATAAAATCCCTGTGAAAAACCCTGAACCTAACAATCAAACTACTCAGACATATTCAATGAAACACAAATCATCTTTCTGAATAATAAGCAATTGAAATTAAAAAAGTAAAAGGAGTTCAAGAATTCATTTCTACAAAGCAGTTCAGATCTCTCTCTCCAAAGCTCTCAAAAACTCACAGGGTTGCAGAAAAAATAATAATTGCTAGAAAACAACTCAATGGTTTGTAAAACCTAAAAATACTATTTATATGTCCTAAAACACGTCAGGGACTTGTGTTGCAAATATGGAAAACTTTGGGCAACTTTTGTAAAACTTCCAAAACTTGATTTTCTCGTTAGCAAAACAGGGTGTCGACCGACACCAAGGGTGGTGTCGATCGACACCATCACTATTCATCGATTCCAAGTTAATTTCCTCCGGATTATTGTTCCAAACTGATTCAAATTGCTCCACTTTGCTCTATCCATGCTAAAATCCTAGAAAACCTGTAAAGACTTAAGAACATCCTAGAAAACAAATCAAAAGACTCTAAAAGACTCCTTATATTATGGTTAAAAACCACAAAAACCATGATATATCAATATGTCAACAATATGAGAAAGTAGACTATATGTTAGTTTAAAAGCTTACCGAATAATTATATATAAACTACAGATATTTATGAATAAAATATTTACATTAGCAGAAAGGTTTTTGCACTATATAACTAGTAGCATCAGGATAAACTAAAATATTGTTTGGTTACTTATTGGAAATTTCTGGCTCAAATTCTATTTACGAAATGTGCCTACTAAAATCTTGTTCATATTTTTTATTTTCATTTAATTGCATGCAATAGTTAAAATATATATATATATATATATATATATATATATATATATATATATATTGGTCATCCAACTTGCCAATATAATGGCATGCTATAAAATTTTGGAAAGGTTACTAATCACAAAACAAATGCTATTATTGTAAACCATTATTTTTGTTTAATAAATATCTAGTGTTACATACTACATGAAATATATATTATTATCTCAAGCAAATTTTTCTGAAGCTTCTACAATTGTTTTGTTCCCCTAACTTAATTTTTATGTTCTCATTTGTTAAATGTATTATTTTTAATTTATTACATTACATATCTAATATTTTACTACAAATTTTTTAATGAATTTATAAAGAAAACTTTTACTACAAATAATACGAAATACAAAAGAATATATTTAAAGAAACATCTAAAGCCTATCAATATACAAAAATATACTAAACTAAAATTTATAGTATATTTTATTATATTTATTTTTAAACCCACACAATGCATGTAAGACTCTTTTAATATATACTATGTCTAACAGATAAATACTCAAAGAACGTGTCATATAATGTTATATCAAAACCAGTATCCAGTATCCATTGTTTATTATATTCGTGAGATGGGTTCCGTATGGAATTAACTTAAAAGAGTGCAAACTTAGGGTTTCTTAATCTTTTCTTAGCAGTATTATAAGTTCTTTGCCGTACTCGTGATAATAATCTAATAACATACTCCATTGACTCACATAGATGCAAGAGATTCTTACTCTCTCATGCACTCGTTCAAACGTGTTTACTATGTTTAATAAATGGGGTTTAATTTGGTCGTTATGCCAAAAAAAAAAAAAAAAATTATAAAATTACCAAACCCCAAAACTAAGGGTGGGCATTTAAACCAAACCGAACAAACCAAACTCAAACCGACCCAAACCAACCCCAATCCTATACTCCAAACATTCGGTTATGTTTCTTCTCAACCCAAATAGTTCGGTTCGGTTTAAAACCAAACCGAACCAATAATCCAATATGCTTTTTAAATTAACTAATAATATTATTAAAATTATAAATGTGTGATATTACTTATTACCATTTGCATTTGATTTCTATTTTACTTTATATTAAATTTTCTAATATAACTTAAATATAAATATAGATTTAATTATCTTTAATATTAGGTATTTAATTTTAATTTTATAGCTTTTCTAATTTATTTGATTAATTAACTATTATAAAACCATAATCAAATTTATTTGGTTACATTAATTGATTTTTAAACCGAATTAAAACCGAACCAAATTAAAACCAAACCAAACCAAACCAAACATAAACCAACCCGAACACAAACCAAACCAAACTAACTTCAGTTGAGTTTGGTTAGAGGTTTACCAAAACCGAATAAACCAAACCGATCCGAACCCAAACCGAACTTAAACCGAATTGCCCACCCCTACCCAAAACTAAAGAAAAAAAATACAAAAATGAGTTTGGTCTTATATGCAAAAAAAAAAAGAGAGATTTTCAAAAATACCTTTTTCTATGTCACTTTTCAAAAATATCCTTTTTAATATATAAAATAACAAAATTATAAACCCTCAACCCTAAATACTAAACCCTATCACTTAATAACTATACTCTAAATGTAAATTGGGAACCCAAACCTAAAAACAAATTCTAAAAATTAATTTAATATAGTATAATTGTGTAAAAGAAGACAAAAATAAAAATTTTCAAAAAGGTATTTTTGAAAAAAAATATGCCACAAAAAACATTTCTAACAAATTCTCAATATAAACTTTTAACCAGTTTTCATAGTCACAAGTACTTCGAGAAGTCTCTTGATCCACCACAAGTCTTTGGCGAGAACACTTCACTCCCAATCTTTTGCTCTCTTGGATCTCAACTCCCAAACCGTACTTAAACTACTTTATCCTCTATTAACAACTATTTTAAAAAAGGATTGTTTTGGAAAAATACTTTACATATTTCCTTTTCTTAGTTACAAAATCTAAATATATTTACCTGGAAAAAATAAAACATATGATGTTATTATGAAGTGGTTTTGTTAAAGCATTTCTTACTTGCTTAGTATCCGGACGGATTTAATTTTACAATCTCTAGAGGTATGCGTAGGTTATACTTTAATCTTGTTGTAAGGACTTTTACAAAATGTAGAAATTATCCTAAAAAGGCAGAAATTGTCTAAAAAATGACTATGTCATTCACTACTACGAGTCTAATGTTTGGATTGTTGGCTTGATTTAGTGGAAGAATTATTTACGAAAGCATGTGAGTAGATTCGATATAGTGTGTTTCTGATTTTTAAAGTGTTGAATAATTGTAAATTAAACGACGCATAGAATAAGATTACTTTTTAAATCTTAAGAAATATGTTTACATAAGGGAGACAGATAAAAAACGTTCGAGCTCGTGGAAAACAAGAATCATAGAGTATTAATAAAGTAAGAAACCTTTTTCAGAATCTGAGTCAATTAAGTTTCATAGTGTAGTAGTTTTCATTGTTAAGAGCAGAAGATGGATACAAACACATTATTCACTGTTTAAAAGATAGAGAGTAGAAGATATATACAATCTAGAGATCGATAACCTTCTACGCATAGAAACAAACGATACAAGAGTTTTAACATTTTTGTCACATACACGACAATTATTGAAAGCATTAAAAGCAACACTTTGAAAATGACCACCCCTTAACCTCTGGTTACACATGGTATCTTCATGGATTTTGTAGTCTAGGCAGTTTCAACTGCATTCATCAAGCCTTTTGTGCAGATTGTAGAACATGCGTTCGCACATTTTTCAACCGCTCCATTCACGATTTCATTTGCATCTAGTCATCCAAACAAAATTTGAACAGAATGTTCTCTTGTCAATTATTAAAAAGAACAAAAATTGACGATATTGAAAATATATATGTATGGGAAGTTTGCTTTACCGGAGTTTTGGAGAGTGGTTAAACCGCTGCACACAGAAAATACACACCCAACTTTGCAGTATTCATTGACAGCACCACCTTGAGAGGAAAATAAATCAATATCGCGGACATCAGAAAAATGAAATCTTGATTTGTCTTGTAACAAATAACGTATGTAATAAAGTACAATGTTAATCAGGTTACCTGTATTTTCGAGAATGTCGTGCTTATATCCGGGAGGACATACCGACCCGCTAACGAGTTTGCAGCCACTGAGAGATGCACAAAATGGCTGGGACTGTCCCGTTAAGCGACATGTATTATAGACATTTCTAGCAGTGGTAGACGGACAGCAGCTCTTTGCGTCAACTTGAATATGTGCCATGAACAGACTCATAACGAGCACACTTACAATCAAAGTTTTGCCTTCCATCTTACAATTGATTACTTTTCTGATAGCAAAATAGATGTGGAGAGTTAGAAGCTTGTATTGATGAAAACATTGGTGATGACATGACTCGCTTAAATACTAGTTGGTCTACAGTTTGCAACCACGAACAAGACTATCACATGCATGCTGGGTAGACCGACCAACCCTACCTTAATCTACGGGATTAAATATTAGGAAAAAAAAAAAACTCGTGAAACGTTATGTTACTTAATATTTGAATGTGTATGCTCGTGCTAAACATATATTTATTATGACTATGAGATTTTTTTAGAAGTAGAAAAATGTGGTCTAGCTGGAGTTCTAAACTTCAAGTGACTAGGTGGATTCTAGGTTTTTTTTTCCTCTTCTTCATTTAATTGCAATGGCGTGTATATTATATAACAGATCTCAGTGTTTGGCTCTTGAAGTGTGTTTATTTTCTGTAAAGTCACTATGATTGTGGCCCGCTTGATTCAGCTTGTGAATAGAGTAGACTGAAGTGGGGAATGTGCGAGTTGGACCCTCACGGATTCTAAACCGATGAAACTAACAACAAGCAAATTAAGAAAAGAGGTTTTCTTTATTGATTCAAGAGTTAAATCGACAATCGTTACTGGAGATAAAAAACAAGCTAGGATTTTCTTAGTAGGTGTTGAATCTAGCGTTCTTGAGTGCCAAAAAAAGTCTTAGTTCTTCGATATTTCCCACTGTCCTATTTGTACAAGGAGATCCCTAACTTCCGATATGTCCAGTTCCTATGTTCATCGAGATAAAAAAGGAAACAAATTTTCTGGAAACAAAATGAAAGAGATAGGATATTGTAGTAAATTTAAACTCACGCAATGAGCGGGAAAAATACTCATTGATCGTGTCATATAATGTCATATTAGAACCGGTCATTCATTGTTTTATTATATTTATGAGCGTATTATAAGTTCCTTGCCATACTCGTGATTACATTAATACTCTAATAGCGTAAATTAAAGAGCGGAAACCTCGATCGGAGTTCTGAATAGTATTATAAGTTCCTTGCCGTACTCGTGGTTACATTAATAATCTAATAACATAATCCATTGACTCACATAGATGCAAGAGATTCTTTCTCTCTCACTCGTTCAAACGTGTTTACTATGTTTAATAAAATGGATCTCTTAAGATCTTGAAAAGCCATGAAAAAATACACGTTCCAGATTCTCAGCTGGTAAAAGGAAAAACAGACTGGAAAAACAACGCGTTAGATCACACAAAAGAGTGAAGCTTTTTTTTTTTCCCGTTAACAGTAGTCGAGTTTAGAAGTTTCATGTTACCTAATTTTATTTTGTCTTTGTGTTTATT
Source organism: Camelina sativa (assembly GCF_000633955.1). NCBI lineage: Eukaryota > Viridiplantae > Streptophyta > Magnoliopsida > Brassicales > Brassicaceae > Camelina > Camelina sativa. Next base: position 33,951,151 of record NC_025693.1, read on the forward strand.
GTAAGGTTTGGCTGCTAGCCAAATCTCTTAAAGAGATAGGTAAATGAGAAAGTACACTATCTGATTTCAATTTAAAGAGTCCATGTTTCGTTGTTGGTTTTTTACTTGACCTTCTTCATTTGATTTCTATTATCGTTTGTTTACGTAATTTTAACGGAGATCTGAAACTGTTCTTCCACCAATAAAACTTGCAAGGATTTATTTATATATGCGGGTGTAGGTGTCAAAGGTTTTGTCTTATAATAAGCAAGGAACGGGTTGTTTAAATGAGAGACTTGTTTACAGCAAAATTATCAACTCCATCATTATATATAGCCTTCTTGGATCAAGACTAAGTTAGAAGAAAAATATATATATATATATATATTTGTAATTCCAAGAAGAGAACAAAAACTTTTGTTATTTAATTCTGTAGTTTTAGTATTAAAAAGTATTATTAAACCTTTAAAGGATAAGATTTGGTTATGATAGCAAGCCTTTAAAAATATCTAACTTACCACTAATCGCAAGAAGACAATGTTTAAGTTACTAAAATTTTGAAATTTTTTAAACACGTAAAACTTTTATCTTTGTATTGTTATATGTCAACTATATGAGAAAGCAGACTATATGTTAATTTAAACGCTTACCTAATAATTATATATAAATTACAATATCCATGAATAACAGATTTACATTAGCAGAAAGGTTTTTGCACAATATAACTAGTAGCATCGAGATAAACTAAAATATTGTTTGGTTACTTATTGGAAATATCTGGATGAATTTAATAGTTGTAATGTTGAGTATTGATAATTTAACAAAAAAAATTGGGTTTTTATAGCAGTCTATTAGAGTCTTCTATGATTCTAATATCGTTTAGTAACCCTTGGATTTTGCATAACGTTTCATGAATAGCCTATTAATATAGTTAGGATTTCCGGTTTAAGATTTTGTTTAGTTAATACTATATTAAACAAATTATTTACTTTGTTCAAATGCTATTTACGAAATGTGCCTACTAAAATATTTATCATATTTTTATTTCATTTACTCGCATGCAAAAATTTGGATCATCCAACTTGCCAATATAATTTCATGTTAAAAAAATTTGTTTACGTCGGCCATGGAAATAGAAGAGGGGGCGAAATCGCGAAGACGAATACGAAATATGATATATTAAAGGTCTGACTGGTTCAAATGCTGCGGTTGCGGTTGCGGGAGATTGCGAAAGTGGGTGATTGAGGTTTCAAATATTATTAAGCGTTTTGAACGATTGGTTTAGCGGTTTAAAATTGGTGTGTTTGCGGAAGGTTTACGACTGGTTGACCAGCGGGTGCAATAGCGGTTGGAACATAATAAATGTGATATATAATATATAAACGTTTAAAAACACCAAAAATTTTATTAAACTTGATTTATAATTAAAATTTATTAAAAAATACTAAAATAATTATTCAAAAAAAAAAATTTCATATTGAAATTAAATACTTATTCCTTTATGCATTTGGCTTTTCACCGAAAATTTAATCAAGTAATTTGATAAATGACAAAACATATGCTTTAGATCGTAGATCTTTTCTCTTTTCTCTTAGATCATGGGTCAGTAGTTGCATCGGTAGGAATGGTCAAGTAAGAGTTGAGAAGAGTCACTGGTGATTTGTTTTAATATTTTTCACAAATAATCTTATTTTCTTAAATTTCTGATGAAATATTATATTTATTTAGATTTTTTTGAACTTATGTGCGATGTGCCATTAGATTTACATTAAGTTTTCCGAGTTATTGTTAATTGGAATATTATTTTTTTCTAATTGTTTATTTTATAATCTCTGCAATCGTATCTGTACTTCATTTTCTTCCATCTTTAATGAGTAAAATGGTTAGATAGAAGATATAACAAAAAAAAATACATTATCATTGATTTCTTTTAAGTTTTCCTAAAAAAAAAAAAAAAATTCTAACCGCAATCGCAAACGCTTGCGGGAAGCAGCTTTTGGAATTCAATGATTTGAAGCGGTTGGGAGCGATTGGGAGCGGTTTGTGTGATTGGTTCCAATCGCTAGCAACCGCTACCACCCGCAAACGCAGCGTTTACAGGAAGTAGCGGGAGAACCAGTCAATTCAGTGTTTAAGTCTTTGTTCATTAAAGCACAACAAGATGATAATGTCCCAGTGGTCAATTCAGTTAATTTATTGGTGATTGTTTCCAGGTTCCACCTTTGTTTGTATTATTTGGCACAAAAAGTTAACCTTAGGTTTGAAATTCCAATATATAAGTCCTATGTATAAATTCAACACAATTCATTTGTAAAAGCGGTTTTCCGGTTATCTTCTAATAATTAATAATTCCAAATTAAACAACAAAAAAAGAAAAAGAAAAAAAAACAATTTTTAAAATAATTGTCTTCAACGCTATATCGTATAAAATCTACACACTTCTTTGCCTCTTCTCCAAGCATCCTAAAGAACAAAAAGAAGAAAAGAAAAACCCTAAACCAAATCTATGGCGTTCGGGATATTATCGAAGTCCCGTTCCTTATGCATCAAGGCGCAGTATACTTATTCAAGTCCATCTATCCTCCTCTGTTCTCGAGCTATCTCTGGCTCTGCTAATTTCAGCTCGCGTTCCTCTTCCAATTCCTTTATTTTCCGGCCAAATTCCTTCATCGGAAACTGCTTCATCCCTAGGTTCACTCAAGCGGAAGCTCATGGACAACCCTTCGATATTTCTTTTCAGTTCCCTTCTCCGCGCCACTTCGCAGCTCGGGTTCGTGGCCAGTTACAAGTGGCTTCTCAGTTTCTTTTAGGGTTACTGTGTCAAGTGTGATCCAGTTTGTTCATTATGTCGTTTTCTATATGTATAGACTAATCAAAGTGGAGCACTTGAGAAGTACGGAACTGATTTAACTGAGATGGCTAGACAAGGAAAACTCGATCCTGTCATTGGACGTAATGATGAAATTAGGCGCTGCATAGCGATATTGTGCAGGAGAACAAAAAGCAATCCTGTTATCGTTGGTGAACCTGGTGTAGGGAAAACTGCTATTGCTGAAGGGTAAAGGCTTGCAATTATATATCCTTTTGTACTAGCTATCTCTTGAAAACTTTTACTAAGGGATTTTTTAAACCTTGTTTCTTTAGGTTGGCCCAACGAATCGTAGGCGGAGATGTACATGAACATCTCTTGAATCGAAAGGTTCTTTCTAGGATATTATTATATTGCTCCAGTTTACTTTTCGGCTTTTTAATAATAAATGAAGAGGCAAACGAAAGATTTTTAACATTCTTGGCTTGGTTACTATAATATAATGTAGTTGGTATCTCTCGACATGGGTTCAATTGTTGCTGGTACACATTATCGAGGTGATTTTGAGGAACGGTTGAAAGCAGTACTAATGGATGTAACTTCTTCCAATGGGCAGACAATTTTGTTCATTGATGAAATTCACACTCTTGTTGGTGCAGGTGCCCTTTCATTAGTTTTTATCTAAAAGCTTTTTTGTAGAACCCAAAGAGGAGAATATTTGTTTGTGAAATTGTTACGCTTGTGTAGGACGTACTAAAGATAGTGCAATGGACGCGAGCAACATCTTAAAACCAATGCTTGCACGCGGTGAACTACAATGCATTGGTGCAACTACGCTGACCGAATACCGCAAATACATAGAGAAAGATCCAGCTCTGGAGCGTAGGTTTCATCAAGTGTTATGTGATCAGCCATCCGTTGAAGCTACCATCTCGATTCTTCGCGGGTTAAGAAAGCGTTACGAGTTACACCATGGTGTTAAGATATCAGATGGTTCCCTTGTTTCGGCTGCGGTTCTTGCAGACCGCTACATTACTGAACGCTTTCTGCCAGACAAAGGTACCTAACTTGCACCGTCTCGGAAAATTATTTTGTTGGCCAAGAATGCATGGCTTTGTTTCAAAAAATGAAAAGTTCTTTGTTTCAGCTCTTGATCTTGTTGACGAAGCTGCTGCAAATCTTAAGATGGAGACCACTTCTAAGCCCTCTGAACTAGATGAAATAGACAGATCCTTAATTACTCTAGAGATGGAAAAGCTTTCTTTGAAAATGGAAACTAATAAAGCTTCAAAAGAGCGGCTACAAAAGATTGAGAATGATTTGAGCACGCTCAAGGACAACCAGATTAGATTCAGTGAGCAATGGCAAATAGAAAAGTCTCTTATTGCTAGAATACGTTCATTTAAAGAAGAGGTAAAATATATCTTCCTTAATATGGTACAAAATACTTGACCTAATGAGCTCTAAAACATATTCTATATTGTACAGATGGCTGAAGTAAACCAGGAAATTGAGTACGCTGTATGGGAATCTGATGAAAAACGTGTTGATGAACTTAAGTATGGAACACTTGTATCCCTTCAACGCAAGTTAGAAGAAGCTAAAAAGAACCTCGTGAACTCTCGAGAGTCTGAACTGTCACTAGTCGAAGAAGAGGTAACTGACCTTCACATAGCAGCGATAGTAAGCAAGTGGACTGGTATTCCACTGTCTAGTCTTCAGCAATCTGAGAGAGAAAAGCTGGTCATGTTGGAACAAATGCTCCACAAGAGAGTTATAGGTCAAGACTTGGCTGTAGAATCAGTAGCAGATGCTATCCGTTGTTCGAAAGCTGGTCTTTCAGATCCTAACCGCCCAATAGCCAGTTTTATGTTCATGGGTCCAACAGGTGTTGGTAAAACCGAGCTTGCCAAGGCTTTATCTGGATATCTTTTCAACAATGAAAACGCAATAGTGAGGCTAGATATGAGTGAGTACATGGAAAAAATTTCAGTCTCACGTCTCGTTGGTGCACCACCGGGCTATGCGGGTTACGAAGAGAGTGGGTTATTAACTGAAGCTGTTCGGAGGAGACCTTACTCAGTGGTTTTGTTTGATGAGATCGAGAAAGCTCACCCTGATGTCTTTAATGTCTTGCTACAACTACTAGATGACGGAAGAATAACTGACTCTCATGGGAGGACAGTAAGTTTCACAAACTGCTTTGTAATAATGACTTCTAATATAGGATCTCAACACATACTTGAGACTATTCGCAACAATCATGAAGATAGCAAAGAAGCAGTTTATGAAATGATGAAGCAACAAGTTGAGGAGTTAGCAAGACAAACGTTCAGGCCAGAGTTCATGAATAGAGTTGATGAATACATTGTTTTCCAACCCTTGGATTCAAGAGAAATATCGAAAATCGTGGAGTTGCAAGTAATTTATTTTTTTTACACATTTGGTTTTAATTTTTTAACTTTTTTTATTAGCTTTTGGTTTAGCATAAAATTTTTTATTGGTTACCATTGGTGGTGCAGATGATACGAGTGAAGAATAGATTGGAACAGAATAAAATTAATTTTCAGTACACGAAAGAAGCGGTGGATCTCCTTGGTCAGTTTGGGTTTGATCCCAACAATGGGGCAAGACCAGTGAAGAGAGTGATTGAGAAGATTGTGAAAAAGGAGATCGCCATCAAAGTTTTGAAAGGAGAGTTTGCAGAGGAGGACACTATTCTTCTGGAAGTTGACCACACAAATAACAAACTGGTCATTAAGAAGCTCGAGAATAATGCTCCCATTGAAGAAATGGCAGCTTAAATTATACAAACAAAATTAAACTAACGCTGTTAGAATAAGTTATAACTCGTTTTTTCCTATGTTTCGTAGATTTTATAAATTTAGTGCTCTGTCTTCTAAAACGTACAGATGATGATGTTTAAAGGAGTTTGGTCGAAAGCACATAGAACCATATCAACTTATCCGTTTGTACAAGGTGATATTTTGAGTTTTTTTGCTTCAAGAATCAACTACTTCTTTTTGCAAGCTTGCTCAATGCAACTAAGTCGGCTTTGTTAGAGGTCGACATATGAACTTCCGAGCTACAGTCTGATTTTTATAACTTATAAGTCAGGCTCCACTACGCGAGCCTGCTTGAAGATGATTTTTATCAGTTCGATTAGCGAAATCTTCACTGAAGTCGACTGCCTTCATTACTAATAATGATATATATACTAACTCCAAGGAAAGACAAGCTGAAGTTTAGCTCTATCTCCGTATCTAGACCAATGCCCGTTTATTTCTTCGATTAAAAACTTATAATTCGTTTATAATAATTTGATATGCCACTAATTAACACATTACAAATCATAAGGTGAGAAGCTTTGCAAACAAGTTTGACAAAGATGTTGCCCCAAGTAAGAACGTGGATGTAATAAAGGAGGCATGTTTATATTTTACCTTTCATATCACGAAAGAATCCACTTCTACTAAGAAAGAAGAGAGTGATTGTGGAATTTCGATGGATTTGCCTTATTGGGCTTTGGAATGGCGGTTATTTTTTGTGGGTTATTGGTTTGGGCATATGAAGCCTTATGGAATGATCCTAAACTATCAAAAACAAAACAAAAAACCATATCATACATGTACATGGAAAAAACAGCTATTTGTTAATTGCTTCATACAAACCATCTCCCATGGTATATTTGTTAAGTGCTTCAATTTTATTCTTCATACATGTACTGGAAAATAGCTGTCAAATCTTTTTTTGTAACTGCTAAATAGAAAAAAAAAAAAAAAGACATTTTTCTTTGTCAAATGTAGCTATAATTTTTCCTTAATTTTCTTATTACACTAGACACAAAATAATAATAAAAATTACTATCTACTTTTTCTTTTTATTTTGGGAAACATATCTACTATCTCTTTTTGTGTTATGTTTGTGTCCAATTAAGAATATTTTTTTCCTATCTTACTTTTGGATTAAAATTACTTTTCTATAATTTATAATAATAATAAAATAATAAAAATGTAAAGCCAAAACAAATGAGAGAAAGAGTATCATAGATTTGATATTATATGTAGTCACCAAATTATCCAATAATAAATAAGTTAGTTGTTAGGTGAAAAATGATAGTCAAATGGTATTTCAAAAGTCGAGCGCAGACCGTTACAAATTATAGTATTTCAAATGTTCCCGCGTAAAAAAAAATCACAATATTTATTGGTCGTTGTATAAGTAAATCTATTGATTGTAAAAATATGGTAATAAAAAAAGTGACTTATACTAAATTTAAACATTTTAATTAACATTAAATATATATATATATATTAAAGGATTGTATTTTATGTTTTATTTTCACAAAATTTATTATCAGTAATCTTTTTTCCATCTTGCCAAGGCTGGTGTGGACTAAACAGTAATCTTCTTTCCTATCTTAATCCTGATTTTTGATATAAATCAGTAACTAGAGAACCACAAGTTTTACATATCAGAAAGTTTTCGTCAAGAAGAAATCTCAAAATCTGAGAAACTTTAGTTTGAGCTCTAAACCTCCATTTCGTTTCAAGATGGATAAAAAGAGGAAGTCGTCACAAGAAAAAGGTATGGATCTTTGTTTATTATTATTTTTATTTTTTTTTGGTGCACCGGTATGGATCTTTGTTTGTATCTATGGATTCATCATACATATTACTTGCAGTTTAGTATTGTCTGATACTCTGATTTTTGTCGGACATGTCGGATGTAGTTGTGTCTATACTATCTTTTCGAGTGCATTTTCAACAACCAAAAAAAAAAAAGGAAATAGATGTCCTTTGAACTCTTTATCTTTGATTTCAGAGAGTCGTCGATGCTGTTCTTATATATCTGATTTTTTTTTTTCTGTCAACAATAGTCTGAATTTTGATTAGGAGCTTATCTGATTGTTTTGTCTGTCAACAATACTACGGATAATAATTTCTTACATGCGAAATTTGGGTAAATATGTAGGAGGCCATTATGATAATGATTGTTAAGTGATTTGTGCCATATAATTATATTTTATGCAAATAATCACTCTATTTTATATGTTCAGACCTATGTCAAAACGACAACAAAAAGATAAACATTGAGACACCAGAAAATCAAAAAGCCGATGGAAGCGGTTGCGATGATATTGTAGCTCATGCTTTCAACGTACCAATTGTGCGTGTTAACTTGGAAGAAAATAAGCGTAGCGGCCCAGGTGATAGCAATGGTAAAGGGCAAGCAAATGATTTGCGTTCAGATGTAAGTGTACATATCTCTATGTAATAAGAAATGTGGGGATAACAAAAATAATTAATTGTTGTTATGATAGAAAATCTAACATACGTTCCGTACTCTATTCGTTACTTAATTGTCGTATGCATGCGTAGGAAAATCAATTGGTTGAAGTTCATGTGAGAAGTGATAAAGAAACAAATATAAGTCAAGACAAAGGAAAAGCCATTTTGGACGAAGCTGTCGATGGATTAGTGGACGTACCAATCACAGATTTGAGTTCGGAAAATGATAGACCTAATAATCATACAATGGGAAGCTCATTTGAACATGTCATGGTTGATGGTAGCAACAGAGGTGGTAACAGTGGTAAAGAGCTAGACAACAATATTTGTTCAGATGTAAGTGTACATATCTCTCTATATATAAGAATTCTGCGGTAGTGAAAGTCTTTTGTTGCTGAATTAGTTTTTATTATGTGTAGGGAAATGAATTGGTCGAAATCAATAAGAGCAAAGACAAAAGAAAAGCCATCTTCGACCTGAATGAAACTGTTTGGCCAGACGTTGAACCATTTTCAAACATATTTGAGGTTTACCATTTGTTGTCATTGACAAGAGTTGTTTTGTTAAACGCAAGGTTGAGATTGATACTAATGATTGTTGTGACTTTTTCTTTATGTAGACAAGTGGAGAACAACTGAAAAGTTGTGAGCATTCTTGGATATGGAAGGAAGGTTCTGGTCACGTTTGTTGGATATGTGGAACCATTGACAAGGTCAGTAAATATCTAATTACGTCATAAATTGATATATTCTTTTTACATGATTACGATAATCACCAATTGAGTTAGCAGTCAAGGCTCTGACTGTAAGCTCGATGCACATTAAAAATAAAAGAAACATAAAACTGTTTGATTAGATATTGCCTATTGACTATTATTCAATATAATTTGTTATACGTTCAGGATCATCCGTTGCCACCCGGGTTTGGATCGAATAAGTCCAACGCTGTTAACCCGGGTTTAGGAACTGGCATTTACCCTCACCCGTTGCACCAAAGTTGTATGGAACCTCGTCACATCGAGATTTTCAACTTTCTATGCAACAATTTGGCTGTGGAAAACCCAAATGGATGCATTCTAGCTCAAGCTCCTGTATCTGAAAAGACATTCTTGCTGATCAATTTCATCTATGGTTACCTTGGGAAGCACCCTGATAGTAAAATTCTCTTTGTGCTTCCCAAATCGATGTTTGATTTTTGGAAGAGCGAGTTCTATGAAATGAAGGTAACTGACATCATGCTGCTAGACTTCTACTCGGCCAAGGCGAATACCAGGTCTCAGCAACTAGAGGTTTTAAACCGATGGATGGGTACCCGGAGTATTATCTTCTTATGCGGCAAGCAGTTTTCCAACATCATGTTTAACAACAGTGGTGCTGAAGTAGAAGCTTTAAATGATGTTAGGAATATTCTCGTAAATGTTCCTTCACTGGTCATCTTTGACAGAGGAACTGATGCCAAGAACGAGATGATGGGCAATCTTAGGGATGTTGCTCGTATCGAAACGCGAAACAAGATTCTACTCACTAGCACGTTATACCATAACAACATAAGGGATGTTTTCAACGTTGTTGATGTTGCTTTCCCTGAGTTCCTGACACATAACCAAGTTGGGAAAAAACTCTCAAAGTTCTTGAAGGTTGAATCTTACACTCATGAACAACCTATAATTGATTTGGAACTAGCTTTGCTTAATCAAGATTCTGATCATGGAGACAAGATTGGTTACTTAACCGAACTAAGGATGTTGACGAACAAGGTCATCTACAATCACAATGGAGAGTTCCTTCGTGAAGACCCGGGATTGATGGACTTCACGGTGGTCTTAAAACTGACATCAAGCCAAAAGTCAGCATGGGAGACTGAAAAAAATTCCAGAACGAAGGGTTTCAAAACATGCTCTAACTTGAGCGCAGTCACGCTTCACCCGGTGCTAAGTGCTTTCTCAGATCGTGTTAAAGGTCTTCCCCCACCTAACAAAGATGAGATGGATGAGGTTATCAAGGCCATGGACGAAACAGATGGGGTAAAAACCAAATTCTTCTTGGGTTTAGTGAAGTTATGCGACTATACGAATGAGAAGATTCTTGTGGTGAGCCAATATGTCATCCCGTTGATATTTCTCCAGAGGCTTGTGGCTAAGAATAAAGGTTGGGAAGATGGCAAAGAAACCTTCATGATTAAAGGTGACACCAGCCGTTCTGCTCGTGAAAAGTCAGTTAATCAGTTCAACAACTCGCATGATGCGAAAATCTTCTTTGTATCAATCAAAGCATGTAATGAGCAGATGGATCTTACTGGTGCAACAAGGGTTTTAATGCTTGACGTCATCTCCAACACTAGTATTGCTCGACAAGCCATAGAGCTGACGTATCGTCGAGGACAGCAAAAGAAAGTTTATTCCTACAGGCTGGTGGCTGCGGACACATCAGAAGAAGACGAAGAGATCATCGCAGCTCGGAAGGAGATCATTTCTGGAATATGGTTTGATGGGAAGACTTATCCGGTTGATGGAAAATTTTGTATTCCGAGCATTGATGGAAACTGCAGCAATGACTACCTCCTTGAAGCTTCGTATATGAGGGATGACATCAAAACCATATACAAAAGGTTGGTTTAGGGTTTAAGTTTATGATTTTTTATTATTATTGGAGTTGGTTTTTGTCTATTTGGATGTTCGTAACCAAAATATTATGTGTTTGCTATTATTTGTTTCCAGGTAAAGTAAGAGGCGAGCTCGCATGAAACTGATACAAGTCTACAATGACTCTTATCTTTTTTTTTTTTTTTTGGACAAAGAGAGTTCTTGGACTCTTTTATTTCTTTTTTTTTTTCTCTGCGACTGCGTTGGCTTTTTGCTTGTTTCTTTCTTTCTTTCTGACCCGCCCCTATGACTCTTTTATTTCTATGGATTTTATTTTGTTTTGAAACAGAAAAATGGTTGTTATAATCATTCTGGATTGTCGATTTATGTGTGGAAAAACCATATTCATTCTGTTCTTTATTGTTCCAATTGTCAAACTTTTGGCACAAAATATATTAAAACTGATGATAGATTCTTCTTTATGTTTCTGATTTTTTTTTTTTTTTTTAAATATAGGTTTCTGATATATTCTTCTATTTCATTTTAAACTTTCTATTTCTACTATAAAAAACGTTTCCTTGTTAACAAATGTACGAATATTTATTACACACTCGTTTGCTTTTGCTTCTTCACCAAACACTAATTTGCTTCTTCTCCAAGCATTCCTAAAACCTCCTCTTTTAAAACACTAAACCAAGACTCCTCCTTGGTCAATTTCATCTTGACATGGCGTCCAGAAGATTGTCGAAGTCTGTTTCTGCAGCCATCAAAGCACACAATGCTTTTTCAAGACCTCTCCTCCCACGTTATCGCGCTATCTCTGCCTGTGCTCAATTCAGCTCGCGTTCCTCTCCCAATTCCTTTTTCTCTCGNGGTTTTCTTCTTTCCATCCACCATTTGTTAACCTTAACACAACTAATATGCATAATCAAAATATAAGAAAAAACAAACTAAACAAAAAAATTGAAGGTAGAGAGCTCAGAGACATATGTATTGCGAGAAATNCTCGGCCAAATCCATTTATTGGAGCTTCTGGAGACGGTATAACTTCGTTCACTCAAGCCGCTACTCGTGGCCAACTGTTACCTTTCTCTCTCCAGTTCCCTTCTATGCGCCGCTTCTCTGACAAATCAGATCAGGTTCGTTGTCCATTTTAATTCATTAAGTCATTTAGAAAAGGGTGTTTATAATATGTTTTTTTTTCTATATGTAGAGTAATGATGAAAAGGACGCACTTGAAACGTATGGAAATGATATAACAGAGATGGCTAAACAAGGAAAACTCCCACCTCTCATTGGACGTGATGATGAAATAAACCGTTGCATCCAAATACTATGTAGGATGACAAAAAGCAATCCTGTTATCATTGGTGAACCCGGTGTTGGCAAAACCGCTATTGCAGAAGGGTGAGGCTTGTAGTTATTAACTATCTCTTAAACTTATGATTGTATTTACTGAGAGATATTAACCTTTTCAGGTTAGCCCAGCGAATTGTAAAAGGAGATGTCCCTCAACCACTCTTGAACCATAAGGTTATCACTTTTTTTTTTTTTTACTTTTTCTCCTCAAAGGGTAAGAGCAAGATTTGTAAAGTGTTCATTTTTTAATGTAGATTATATCTCTTGACATGGGTGCACTAATTGCTGGTACACAATATCGAGGAGAATTTGAGGAAAGGTTGAAAGCAATACTGAAGGAAGTAACTGCTTCTAATGGAAAGACAATCTTGTTCATTGATGAGATCCACACTCTTGTTGGTGCAGGTGACCTTTTCGTTAGTCAAACTATATCTGAATGCACCATTGCCTCAACAGTATACTGATGTTATTTGTATTATCCTTGTGTAGGAGCTTGTGAAGGTGATTCAATGGATGTGAGCAACCTATTGAAACCAATGCTTGGAAGAGGTGAACTGAGATGCATTGGTGCAACAACGCTGACCGAATACCGCAAGTACATGGAGAAAGATCCAGCTCTTGAACGTAGGTTTCAAAAAGTGTTCTGTAATCAGCCATCTGTTGAAGATACTATATCGATTCTTCGTGGGTTAAGAAAGAGGTACGAGTTACACCATGGTGTTAAGATATCAGATGGTTCCCTTGTTTCAGCAGCAGTTATGGCAGACCGCTATATAACTGAACGCTTTCTACCTGACAAAGGTATATACAAACTTACATCTTCCTCTGATTCTTGACAAGTTTTTTTTTTTGAAATGATTTTGTATTTAAAGATAAAAGTTTCTTTGTTTTTCAGCTATTGATCTTGTTGATGAAGCTGCCTCAAAGTTGAGGGTTTCGACCACTTCGAAACCAACTGAACTCGATGAAATAAACAAAGCTGTGATCAAACTGGAGATGGAGAAGTATTCTTTGAAAAGGGATAATGCTAATGCTTCTAAAGAACTTCTTGAGAAAATGAACAATGATTTGACCAAGCTCAAGGATAAACAGAGAGAACTCAGCAAGCAAAAGGAGGAAGAAGAGTCTCTCATTACTAAATTACGTTCATTTAAAGAAGAGGTAAATTTCCAAACTATCATTCTTAAATATAAGTCTTAAAATACAAGAAACCAAAAAAAATGTCCAACCAGTTTCTTCTTATGTATATAGTAATTATAGTACTTGTGGTGGTTTCTTACGTTGTGATATAAATGATCAACATTAATGAACTCCTAAACATGATCTATGTTTTACAGATTGATAAATCCGCTGAACGTGAATGTGGTCTAAACCGTACTGCTGAGCTGAAGTATGGAACACTTATGTCCCTCCAACGACAGTTAGAAGAAGCTGAGAAGAATCTCACCAATCCCGGAGACGCTGAACAGTCACTGCTCCAAGAAGAGGTAACAGATCTTCACATAGCAGAAATAGTAAGCAAATGGACGGGTATCCCACTATCAAACCTTCAACAATCAGAGAAAGAAAAGCTAGTTTTCTTGGAAGAAGTGCTTCACAAGAGAGTTGTTGGTCAAGACAAGGCTGTAGAATCAATAGCAAATGCTATCCGTTGTTCAAAGGCTGGTCTTTCAGATCCTAAGCGCCCTATTGCGAGTTTTATGTTCATGGGTCCAACAGGTGTTGGTAAAACCGAGCTTGCCAACGCTCTTGCTGGTTACCTTTTCAACACTGAAAACGCGATAGTGAGGATCGCTATGAGTGAGTACATGGAAAAGAACTCAGTCTCACGGCTCATTGGTGCACCTCCCGGTTGTGCTGGTTTCGAAGAAGGTGGGCAGTTAACTGAAGCTATTCGGAGGAGACCTTACTCGGTGGTTCTGTTTGATGAGATAGAGAAAGCTCACCCTGATGTCTTCAATATCTTTCTACAGATACTAGATGACGGGAGGATAACTGATTCTCAAGGAAGGACTGTAAGTTTCAGAAACTGTTTTGTAATAATGACGTCTAATATAGGATCAAACCCTATACTTGAGACTTCCCGCAACAATAAAGATAGCAAAGAAGCAGTNAACTATCATTCTTAAATATAAGTCTTAAAATACAAGAAACCAAAAAAAATGTCCAACCAGTTTCTTCTTATGTATATAGTAATTATAGTACTTGTGGTGGTTTCTTACGTTGTGATATAAATGATCAACATTAATGAACTCCTAAACATGATCTATGTTTTACAGATTGATAAATCCGCTGAACGTGAATGTGGTCTAAACCGTACTGCTGAGGTGAAGTATGGAACACTAATGTCCCTCCAACGCCAGTTAGAAGAAGCTGAGAAGAATCTCACCAATCCCGGAGACACTAATCAGTCACTGCTACAAGAAGAGGTAACCGATCTTCACATAGCAGAGATAGTAAGCAAGTGGACGGGTATCCCACTATCAAACCTTCAACAATCAGAGAAAGAAAAGCTAGTTTTCTTGGAAGAAGTGCTTCACAAGAGAGTTTTTGGTCAAGACAAGGCTGTCGAATCGATAGCAAATGCTATCCGCTGTTCAAAGGCTGGTCTTTCAGATCCTAACCGTCCTATTGCGAGTTTTATGTTCATGGGTCCAACAGGTGTTGGTAAAACCGAGCTTGCCAACGCTCTTGCTGGTTACCTTTTCAACACTGAAAACGCGATAGTGAGGATCGATATGAGTGAGTACATGGAAAAAAACTCAGTCTCACGGCTCATTGGTGCACCTCCCGGTTGTGCTGGTTTCGAAGAAGGTGGGCAGTTAACTGAAGCTATTCGGAGGAGACCTTACTCGGTGGTTCTGTTTGATGAGATCGAGAAAGCTCACCCTGATGTCTTCAATATCTTTCTACAGATACTAGATGACGGGAGGATAACTGATTCTCAAGGGAGGACCGTAAGTTTCAGAAACTGTTTTGTAATAATGACGTCTAATATAGGATCACACCCTATACTTGAGACTTCCCGCAACAATAAAGATAGCAAAGAAGCAGTTTATGAGATGATGAAGCAACAAGCTGTGGAGTTAGCAAGACAAACTTTTAACCCAGAGTTCATGAACAGGATCGATGAATACATTGTTTTCCAGCCGTTGGATTTAACAGAATTATCCAAGATCGTCGAGTTTCAGGTACTTTACTTTATATACACATTACTGTTTAATACAAATCCTCTCTTATTGGGTTATAGGCCTAGGCTATTGAGTTTTGGCTTTGGTCCTGTTTGGTTTGTGTTTGGTATAAATGTAATGTTACTATTTGGTGCAGATGAGACGAGTGAAGAATTTGTTGGAACAAAAGAAAATAAAACTTGAGTACACAAAAGAAGCGGTGGATCTCCTTGCTCAGCTTGGGTTTGACCCAAACAATGGGGCAAGGCCGGTGAAGAGAGTGATTCAGGAGATAGTGAAGAAGGAGATATCCTCAAAAATTTTGAAGGGAGAGTTTACAGAGGAAGACACTATTCTTCTAGATGTTGAC
>NC_025693.1:33966855-33967279 GCF_000633955.1 Camelina sativa
AACCGTACTGCTGAGCTGAAGTATGGAACACTTATGTCCCTCCAACGACAGTTAGAAGAAGCTGAGAAGAATCTCACCAATCCCGGAGACGCTGAACAGTCACTGCTCCAAGAAGAGGTAACAGATCTTCACATAGCAGAAATAGTAAGCAAATGGACGGGTATCCCACTATCAAACCTTCAACAATCAGAGAAAGAAAAGCTAGTTTTCTTGGAAGAAGTGCTTCACAAGAGAGTTGTTGGTCAAGACAAGGCTGTAGAATCAATAGCAAATGCTATCCGTTGTTCAAAGGCTGGTCTTTCAGATCCTAAGCGCCCTATTGCGAGTTTTATGTTCATGGGTCCAACAGGTGTTGGTAAAACCGAGCTTGCCAACGCTCTTGCTGGTTACCTTTTCAACACTGAAAACGCGATAGTGAGGATCG
>NC_025693.1:33967295-34022760 GCF_000633955.1 Camelina sativa
TTGGACCAAACCGGAAACACTCACTTTTGTTCAGATACTCACTGTTGTACTAGATATTGTTGTCTATCATTAATTATCTGTAACTTTAGTTATACTTATTCTAATCTAATAATACTTACTTTGATATGCTTTCTAAATATAGGTCTGTATTATGTAGATATGTGATTCACTCTTCTTTTTTTTGCTTTTATTTTCAAGAAAAGAAAATGATATACATATTTTAAATTACAAAACTGAAAATATTAAACTATGTGTTAAAATATCCACTCTGGTATCGGTTGTTCGAAAGCTGGTCTTTCAGATCCTAACCGTCCAATAGGTGTTGGTAAAACCGAGCTTGCCGACGCTCTTGCTGGTTACCTTTTCAACACTGAAAACGCGATAGTGAGGATCGATATGAGTGAGTACATGGAAAAAAACTCAGTCTCACGGCTCATTGGTGCACCTCCCGGTTGTGCTGGTTTCGAAGAAGGTGGGCAGTTAACTGAAGCTATTCGGAGGAGACCTTACTCGGTGGTTCTGTTTGATGAGATAGAGAAAGCTCACCCTGATGTCTTCAATATCTTTCTACAGATACTAGATGACGGGAGGATAACTGATTCTCAAGGAAGGACTGTAAGTTTCAGAAACTGTTTTGTAATAATGACGTCTAATATAGGATCACACCCTATACTTGAGACTTCCCGCAACAATAAAGATAGCAAAGAAGCAGTTTATGAGATGATGAAGCAACAAGCTGTGGAGTTAGCAAGACAAACTTTTAAGCCAGAGTTCATGAACAGGATTGATGAATACATTGTTTTCCAGCCGTTGGATTTAACAGAATTATCCAAGATCGTCGAGTTTCAGGTACTTTACTTTATATACACACTACTGTTTAATACAAATCCTCTCTTATTGGGTTATAGGCCTAGGCTATTGAGTTTTGGCTTTGGTCCAGTTTGGTTTGTGTTTGGTATAAATGTAATGTTACTATTTGGTGCAGATGAGACGAGTGAAGAATTTGTTGGAACAAAAGAAAATAAAACTTGAGTACACAAAAGAAGCGGTGGATCTCCTTGCTCAGCTTGGGTTTGACCCAAACAATGGGGCAAGGCCGGTGAAGAGAGTGATTCAGGAGATAGTGAAGAAGGAGATATCCTCAAAAATTTTGAAGGGAGAGTTTACAGAGGAAGACACTATTCTTCTAGATGTTGACCAGCCAAACAACAAATTGGTCATCAAGAAGCTCGAGAGTAGTGCTCCTGTTGAAGAATTGGCCGCCGCATGATCATAAAAGCTCGATTATATCTCTTTTCTAATGATGATCATGTCTTAACTAAGGATTAATTATATTTGCCGACAAAAGAAAATGGGAACATTTTTAATCAAATGTTTGAGCTGTGACTAATGAGATAATTTGTGGGTTAAGTTGTAAGAATTATTTGGGGTTCACAAGTGTATTAATCAATGTGTTCGGGTTATTACTTAAATTATTAAATTTTATATGATCGTAAAGGGATATTTTATGTCTTCCGACTGCATGTATATAATATAATGGTGCTAGAATATAATCAAAAGGTAATTGCACTGTTTTTTCCAACAAAGGTATATATTGAAATTGATCGGTAAATTCAAGTAGTCTTGGAAGTTTTTTTTGCATGAGAAACGTTTTCAATAGAAGAAACCGTTAGACCTCACACCTCAGTAATGAAAGCTAATTAAAAAATATAAGAAGGAGAGAGAAAAATTACTCAGTGAAAAAACGTTTTTCAGTTTTTATCTAACACATGTCAGATTTTTATTAGTCATATATTAAAATTTTTTTTTTTTTTGAACAACGGTGAATACGTTCTCCCCGCTGGTGATGTTCTTAAAGCTTCATGGCCAGTTTCTCATCGGGTTTCTACCTATTAAAAAATTAAATATATATATATGAGAAAGAGAATCATAATTCAGAAAGGGTTTGAGAAAATCTGAAAACTTTGCTGAAAAATTCATATGACACTTGGTTCAATATAATTGGTTAAATAATTATTTTCTAATTTGTTTATTTTTCTTCTTTTTAAAAAATCATTAATATTTATGAGATACATGTAGAGTTTCTCAGGGATAAATATGGTCTTAGCATTTATATATAAGAGCTGTGCAAATAGCTTTTGAAGCTGGAAGCAAAACAATAAAAGTATCATATGATTTGGAGCTGGAGGCAAAAAAAAGTACTATATGAACATAATTGATGAATACATTGTTTTCTAGCCGTTGGATATGAAAGAACTATCAAAATCATCGAGTTTCTGGTAATTTTAATTAAAAATTGTTTTTAATATTATATATTAATTAAAAATTATAAATAAAAATTCATATGAAATTCAAATATTACCGAGCTAATATTTGCTTCTGAACTATCTTAAGACAACTGTTTTTTCTTCCTCTAGAAAAATAAAATATACTTGAAATACTGGAACTTGTTAAATATACATTTCTTAGTAACACATGCATTGTAGTGTAAATGGATGTTATATTTTTCACTTTAACTAGTAATTATAATGCAACATAAAAATTACTGTTTTACTAGTCACAAAAAAAAGATTCTACAGTCAACATAATTTAAATTACTTACCTATAAAGCCCACAAAAAATCATTGTTATCAGTCAATTTTTTTAATACTGGATGCACATTTATTGTAGTCAAACTAATATAATAGGAATTAGTCTTTTATTTTGTTGACTAGAAAAAATGAACTTTGCTTGTAGTAGTATTTATTTCTATAATCACAATTAAGTTTTGTGTAATAAATAAATAAATGTAAAGCCAAAAAAAAAAGCAAAAGTATTAACAAATACATAGTGTAACATCATGAGCCTGAATAGGTGGGTGTCGGTCCATACCAACAAATTTTTTAGGGTTAGTTGGTTTAGTTTCAAACCGCCCGGTTTAGCGATTTTTGGGAAAACCCTAAACTTCTCCTATAAAAGGCCGACCCCCTAGTTGTTTTGTGGCAGAAAAGCATGTGGCCGTCATCCTTTAGAAAAAAAGTTTTTGGGTTGTGAGATCAAGTGAGAGAGAAAGGAGAAGAGCTTTGCTTGGTTTGGTGCTTGCTTTGGTGTGTGAAGCATNTGCTGAAAAATTCATATGACACTTGGTTCAATATAATTGGTTAAATAATTATTTTCTAATTTGTTTATTTTTCTTCTTTTTAAAAAATCATTAATATTTATGAGATACATGTAGAGTTTCTCAGGGATAAATATGGTCTTAGCATTTATATATAAGAGCTGTGCAAATAGCTTTTGAAGCTGGAAGCAAAACAATAAAAGTATCATATGATTTGGAGCTGGAGGCAAAAAAAAGTACTATATGAACATAATTGATGAATACATTGTTTTCTAGCCGTTGGATATGAAAGAACTATCAAAATCATCGAGTTTCTGGTAATTTTAATTAAAAATTGTTTTTAATATTATATATTAATTAAAAATTATAAATAAAAATTCATATGAAATTCAAATATTACCGAGCTAATATTTGCTTCTGAACTATCTTAAGACAACTGTTTTTTCTTCCTCTAGAAAAATAAAATATACTTGAAATACTGGAACTTGTTAAATATACATTTCTTAGTAACACATGCATTGTAGTGTAAATGGATGTTATATTTTTCACTTTAACTAGTAATTATAATGCAACATAAAAATTACTGTTTTACTAGTCACAAAAAAAAGATTCTACAGTCAACATAATTTAAATTACTTACCTATAAAGCCCACAAAAAATCATTGTTATCAGTCAATTTTTTTAATACTGGATGCACATTTATTGTAGTCAAACTAATATAATAGGAATTAGTCTTTTATTTTGTTGACTAGAAAAAATGAACTTTGCTTGTAGTAGTATTTATTTCTATAATCACAATTAAGTTTTGTGTAATAAATAAATAAATGTAAAGCCAAAAAAAAAAGCAAAAGTATTAACAAATACATAGTGTAACATCATGAGCCTGAATAGGTGGGTGTCGGTCCATACCAACAAATTTTTTAGGGTTAGTTGGTTTAGTTTCAAACCGCCCGGTTTAGCGATTTTTGGGAAAACCCTAAACTTCTCCTATAAAAGGCCGACCCCCTAGTTGTTTTGTGGCAGAAAAGCATGTGGCCGTCATCCTTTAGAAAAAAAGTTTTTGGGTTGTGAGATCAAGTGAGAGAGAAAGGAGAAGAGCTTTGCTTGGTTTGGTGCTTGCTTTGGTGTGTGAAGCATAAGAGAAGCAGATCATAGCGTTGTTGTTGCTGTGTTGGGTTGTCTTTGTCCAGATTTCCTTCTTGTTTTGAGGTGAGTATATGATCATAGTTTATCTAAGCGTTAAGATTGCTTATTTGTTATTTCTATGATAGATGAGGATTGATTCCTTTGTTTATGTGTTTTTGTTGGTTGGTCTTGTATGGTTGCTTGTGGTTGTTTGTTCGTTGGGAGAAAAAGTGGTGAAGGATCCGTCGTCGAGGATCACTCGTATTGCGTTAAAGGATTCGATGTCGACTGACATCAAGGATAGGTTTCAATCAACACCAGCCCGTGTTCGTGGTGGAGTTTGTGTTAGTGTCGTTCGACATCATGGGAGGATGTTGGTCACCATCACGATACCGAGGAAGTTTGGGAGGTGGGATCGAACAACAGAAAGGATGGGTGTCAATCAACACCAACGACCAGTAGACGTGCTATGTGTTCTAATTGCTCTGGTTTGATTGATTGTTTTGATTTATTGATGGTAATCTTAATTGCTTGTATAACCCAATAGATGAGTAGATTGCCTTGTTAAGTATTTGTAATAATACTTACATATCTTTTTTTATGTTGCAGGTAAAGAAACGATGTGACTGTGATTATGGTAAGGAAGAGGGGATGATCTAGGGTCTTTGTTTCGTGTTGTTGGTTATTTGTTTTTGGATATTTTAGATTATTGATAGTTTTGCGTGTTCTTTAATTGCTAATTTGTTGATTTATTAATGATCATTTGAGTTGGATTTATGGTGGTAAGTTGATTTGTTTTAGCATGATTTTTTTTATTGGAGGGATTAGTTAATTAAGTATGGGTATTATAAAAACAGTTGTGGTTATTTCATATAGTAACATATTTATCTAAATAATAAATAAGTTAGTTATTTAGTGAAAAGATAAATGTTAAAAACTGCAATAAATTAAACTAAATTTAAACATTTATCAATAATTTTTTTAATAAAAATATAAATATTAATATATTTATTTAAGATATTTTATCTGCTGGTTTTGATTGGAAAAACAACTATGTCTTTTTCATCTTATTCCTTATTTTTCTATAAATAAGTGAGTAGAGAACATATAACTCTACATATATGAACATTTTTGCTTCCACTAATATATCTTTACAGAAAATATATAAGAAATCTGAGAAACCATAGTTTTTCTAATATCACAAGACCAAGGTATGGATCGTTTTTTTATTATATCTGCCTAAAAAATATTATCTCATGTGAATTCAATGTACATATATAACTTGCAGTTTAGACTGTTAAGTATTGTCTTAAAATCTGGTTTTTGTTGGAGATACAGTTGTTTCTGTATTATCTTTATGAGGAATTCCTAGCTCTTATCTATCTGATTTTGTTTCCTTGTCACCATTTCATGCTTAATTTGTTTTGATTATTTGTAGGGAAATCAACTGGTCGAAGTTCATGTGAGAAGTAGTAAGGAAAAGAATAAGAGTCAACACAGTAAAAAATATATATATATATTCGACTTTACGAAGCCATTTGGCCACAAAGAGGTTAATATTTGTCATTAACAATTTATTTGGTTAAACAGAAATTGGAGATTGGTATTAATAAGTTTTTTTTTACCTTTTTATTTGTAGAAAAGTGGATAAATACTGAAAGATGTGAGCTTTTTAAGATATGGAAGCAAGCGTTTCGGACCTTTCGGTCATGTTTCTTGGCTTGGGTATGTGGTATCATTGACAAGGTTAGTAATAGTAAAGTCATTGTCTTTTGATTGGTAAAGAGTAAAGAGCAGCAGTAGTTTGTGTAGGTAACTAAAACTCAAAACTTATTTCTTCTTTTTCTTTTTATATATACTTTTCCTTGATATTCTGAATCATCTTCAGAAACTTTAAAAACCCTAAACCAAACAAAAACCATGACGTGTGTTCTTCCTGACATTTGTTTCCTCACAATTTACATGTGTCTGTATCTTGTATTTCATTCTAAATTGGTTTGTTTGTTTCCGTTTTTGAGAATTTGTATCTCGTTCATTTTAAAAAGAAATTATGACTAGGATTTTTTGCAATTGATCTATCTTTGAGCTCTCTACCTTCAGTTTTTGTTTAATTTGTATTTTTCTTGTATTTTGATGATGTAGATTACTTAGTGATAAGAAAGACAAATGGTGGGTAGAAAGAAACCAAAATATGTGATAAATTAAAATGTCAGTGGAAAAAGATATGTTAAGCCACTTCCCAANACAACAAATTTTTTAGGGTTAGTTGGTTTAGTTTCAAACCGTCGGTTTAGCGATTTTTGGGAAAACCCTAAACTTCTCCTATAAAAGGCCGGCCCCCTAGTTGTTTTGTGGCAAAAAAGCATGTGGCCGTCGTCCTTTAGAAAAAAAGTTTTTGGGTTGTGAGACCAAGTGAGAGAGAAAGGAGAAGAGCTTTGCTTGGTTTGGTGCTTGCTTTGGTGTGTGAAGCATAAGAGAAGCAGATCATAGCGTTGTTATTGCTGTGTTGGGTTGTCTTTGTCCAGATTTCCTTCTTGTTTTGAGGTGAGTATATGATCATAGTTTATCTAAGTGTTAAGATTGCTTATTTGTTGTTTCTATGATATATGAGAATTGATTCCTTTGTTTATGTGTTTTTGTTGGTTGGTCTTGTATGGTTGCTTGTTTGTTGGGAGAAAAAGTGGTGAAAGATCCGTCGTCGAGGATCACTCGTATTGCGTTAAAGGATTCGGTGTCGACTGACATCAAGGATAGGTTTCAATCAACACCAGCCCGTGTTTGTGGTGGAGTTTGTGTTAGTGTCGTTTGACATCATGGGAGGATGTTGGTCACCATCACGATACCGAGGAAGTTTGGGAGTGGGATCGAACAACAGAAAGGATGGGTGTCAATCAACACCAACGACCAGTAGACGTGCTATGTGTTCTAATTGCTCTGGTTTGATTGATTGTTTTGATTTATTGATGGTAATCTTAATTGCTTGTATAACCCAATAGATGAGTAGATTGCCTTGTTAAGTATTTGTAATAATACTTACGTATCTTTTTTTATGTTGCAGGTAAAGAAACGATGTGACTGTGATCATGGTAAGGAAGAGGGGATGATCTAGGGTTTTTGTTTCGTGTTGTTGGTTATTTGTTTTTGGATATTTTAGATTATTGATAGTTTTGCGTGTTCTTTAATTGCTAATTTGTTGATTTATTAATGATCATTTGAGTTGGATTTATGGTGGTAAGTTGATTTGTTTTAGCATGATTTTTTTTATTGGAGGGATTAGTTAATTAAGTATGGGTATTATAAAAACAGTTGTGGTTATTTCATATAGTAACATATTTATCTAAATAATAAATAAGTTAGTTATTTAGTGAAAAGATAAATGTTAAAAACTGCAATAAATTAAACTAAATTTAAACATTTATCAATAATTTTTTTAATAAAAATATAAATATTAATATATTTATTTAAGATATTTTATCTGCTGGTTTTGATTGGAAAAACAACTATGTCTTTTTCATCTTATTCCTTATTTTTCTATAAATAAGTGAGTAGAGAACATATAACTCTACATATATGAACATTTTTGCTTCCACTAATATATCTTTACAGAAAATATATAAGAAATCTGAGAAACCATAGTTTTTCTAATATCACAAGACCAAGGTATGGATCGTTTTTTTATTATATCTGCCTAAAAAATATTATCTCATGTGAATTCAATGTACATATATAACTTGCAGTTTAGACTGTTAAGTATTGTCTTAAAATCTGGTTTTTGTTGGAGATACAGTTGTTTCTGTATTATCTTTATGAGGAATTCCTAGCTCTTATCTATCTGATTTTGTTTCCTTGTCACCATTTCATGCTTAATTTGTTTTGATTATTTGGAGGGAAATCAACTGGTCGAAGTTCATGAGAGAAGTAGTAAGGAAAAGAATAAGAGTCAACACAGTAAAAAATATATATATATATATTCGACTTTACGAAGCCATTTGGCCACAAAGAGGTTAATATTTGTCATTAACAATTTATTTGGTTAAACAGAAATTGGAGATTGGTATTAATAAGTTTTTTTTTACCTTTTTATTTGTAGAAAAGTGGATAAATACTGAAAGATGTGAGCTTTTTAAGATATGGAAGCAAGCGTTTCGGACCTTTCGGTCATGTTTCTTGGCTTGGGTATGTGGTATCATTGACAAGGTTAGTAATAGTAAAGTCATTGTCTTTTGATTGGTAAAGAGTAAAGAGCAGCAGTAGTTTGTGTAGGTAACTAAAACTCAAAACTTATTTCTTCTTTCTCTTTTTATATATACTTTTCCTTGATATTCTGAATCATCTTCAGAAACTTTAAAAACCCTAAACCAAACAAAAACCATGACGTGTGTTCTTCCTGACATTTGTTTCCTCACAATTTACATGTGTCTGTATCTTGTATTTCATTCTAAATTGGTTTGTTTGTTTCCGTTTTTGAGAATTTGTATCTCGTTCATTTTAAAAAGAAATTATGACTAGGATTTTTTGCAATTGATCTATCTTTGAGCTCTCTACCTTCAGTTTTTGTTTAATTTGTATTTTTCTTGTATTTTGATGATGTAGATTACTTAGTGATAAGAAAGACAAATGGTGGGTAGAAAGAAACCAAAATATGTGACAAATTAAAATGTCAGTGGAAAAAGATATGTTAAGCCACTTCCCAAACCTTTGATATATATTATGAATAATTTATCATATTTCTATCAAGGATACTGTAAGACCAAGTGTTTTGTCTTCCAAAGGGAGAAATCTTTGGAAATTGGTTCATGGATTGGAGAATTTGGTAGACAAAATACTTGTTCTTACAGCATCCTTGGTAGAAAAATGATATATATTCTAATATCAAAGGTTCTTCTTAAGTGCCAACATTTATTTTTCCACCGACACTTTGTCACATTCTTTCGTTTTCTTCTTTCCATCCACCATTTGTCAACCTTAACACAACTAATATGCATAATCAAAATATAAGAAAAAAACAAACTAAACAAAAAAAATTGAAGGTAGAGAGCTCAGAGACATATGTATTGCGAGAAATCCTTTTCATAATTCTCAAAAAAAAAATGAACGAGATGAAAAGCGATATTAGTCAAAGTTCTCAAAAACTAGAACAAAACCAACCAGTTTTGACTGAGATATACAAGATAAGGACACATATAAATTGCAACAAAACAGATTGCGAAGAATACACGCCAAGACTTGTTTAGCTTATAGGGCTTTCAAGGTTTCTGAAGATGATCTAGAAATCAATGGAAAGTATAAAAAAAAAAGAAGAAAGCACAAGTTTTCGTTACCTATTGTGAAGTTGCAGGCTCTTTGCTTTACTGCCCCTTGAGAAGAAGGATTCATGTACCTTTGACACAAACGCCTTACAGTTTTTTTTTATCTCTTACTAACCAAAACTTCGACTTGGACCAAACCGGAAACACTCACTTTTGTTCAGATACTCACTTTTGTACAACCAGTACTAGATATTGTTGTCTATCATTTATTATCTGTAACTTTAGGGCCTGACTGGTTCAAACGCTGCGGTTGCGGTTGCGGGAGATTGCGGAAGCGGGCGATTGCGGTTTCAAGCGTTATTAAGCGTTTTGAACGACTGGTTTAGCGGTTTAAAATTGGTGCGTTTGCGGGAGGTTTACGACTGCTTGACCAGCGGGTGCAATAGCGGTTGGAACATAATAAATGTGATATATAATTATATAAATGTTTTAAAATATCAAAAACTTTATTAAACTTGATTTATAATTAAAATTCATTAAAAATACTAAAATAATTATTAAAAAATAAATAAATTTCATAATGAAATACTTATTACTTTATGCATTTGGATTTTTACCAAAACTTTAATTAAGTAATTTGATAAATGACTAAAACATATGTTTTAGATCGTAGATCTTCTTTCTTAAATCTCACACACTCAATAAGTTTTGTGGGGCAGTATTTGCATCGGTAGTAATGATCAAATGAGAGTTGAGAAGAGTCACTCGTGATTTGTTTTTATTTTTCACAAATAATCTTATTTTCTTAAATTTCTGATGAAACGTTATATTTATTTAGATTTTTTTGAACTTATGTGCGATGTGCCATTAAATTTACATCAAGTTTTCTGGGTTATTGTTAATTGAAATATTATTTTCTTCCAATTATTTATTTTTTTAATATTTTTAATCTTATCCGTACTTCATTTTCTCTCATCCTTAATGAATAAAATAGTTAGGTAAAAAATATATATAAAATATATTTCATTATCATTGATTTGTTTCAAATTTTTTCTAAAAAAAAAAAAAAAATTTGAAACGCAAACGCCCGCAACCGCAAACGCTTGCGGGAACCAGCTTTTGGAATTCAACGGTTGGGAGCGATTGGGAGCGACTGGGAGCGATTGGGAGCGATTTGTGTGATTGGCCCCAAACGCTAGCAACCGCCCGCAAACGCAAACGCAGCGTTTGCGGGAGCTAGCGGGAGAACCAGTCAAGCTCTTAGTTATACTTATTCTAATCTAATAATACTTACTTTGATATGCTTTCTAAATATAGGTCTGTATTATGTAGATATGTGATTCACTCTTCTTTTTTTTGCTTTTATTTTCAAGAAAAGAAAATGATATACATATTTTAAATTACAAAACTGAAAATATTAAACTATGTGCTAAAATATGATTAATTAATTGAAAATATTAAACTATATACATATCTCAGTCTTGGACACTGATGATAGGGAAGAGGCACAAATAGAGATGATTTCTCAGTAGAATGAGTCCTAACTCATAAGAGTTAAAGCTCGTAGATTTCTATATCTAGGCCATAAGAATCAAAGCACAAAATTTAGTAGCTTCATCTTTTACTGCAGGACTTGCGGTTCTTGTTGTCTTAGTAGTAGTAGTATTGAGAACAAATTTTGTAAATTTTATAACACAAAAAAAAAACCCATAACACACACTCAATATTTACACATCTTATAATCCCTCCCTAAATTTATACACTAGAAGTTACATTTCTGTTTCTGTATTAAAACTAGGAAGGGACTCAAACTCCTGCATAAGTTGTCAATCTAATACTATTCCCATCAAAATACAAAGCTAAATCTTCTTCTGCATCTCTCCTTCATTACCTAATCGCTGGATTCCAGCTTTTTTCTTGTTACCTACCTACCAGAGGACCAAAGTTTCCTCTTTTTTTTCTAATCTAAAAGACTAAATCCAAAGCTGTGTCTTGTCAGATGATGAAACTATATCTGGGGGGAAGTTCTCTATATTTGGCTAAAATCCCCGAACTAGGAGCCGCAACATGTAGTTTCCGGTTCCCAGGACTGCCAAAGGCAACTCAAGGAGGTCGAACGGTAGTAGACAACAACGACATCCTTTTGTGTGTGCAGTTGTGTTTCAGTTCTCATTGTACACACTTTTCTTAAGGTTTTCATTCTCTGCTTCCTTCTGTGCTCTCTTCTTCTCAAACTCGGCTTGCTTGCAGTTTTCCTCGTGTGATCGCACAAATATTCTAACAAAGTTTTGCAGAGTGGATACAACTGCAGATTCAAATCAAATGTAAGGATTTGGTTTATCTTAGGTCAGGGAAAAAAAGGACAAACCTCCAAATACCAAATGGAGATGATCTATAGAAACAAGATGTAAGACGAGAAGAAACCATATTAGTGAGTTTACATCAAATTGTTACCTTGCTCAAATGGGACACGAGCTGGATCTTCTCCAAAGTATAACGCCAATGCATCAGCGCTTCCACCCTAATAATACAATGAGAAATCAATTGTGGTAGCACCAAAGAATCCATACNCTAAAATATGATTAATTAATTGAAAATATTAAACTATATACATATCTCAGTCTTGGACACTGATGATAGGGAAGAGGCACAAATAGAGATGATTTCTCAGTAGAATGAGTCCTAACTCATAAGAGTTAAAGCTCGTAGATTTCTATATCTAGGCCATAAGAATCAAAGCACAAAATTTAGTAGCTTCATCTTTTACTGCAGGACTTGCGGTTCTTGTTGTCTTAGTAGTAGTAGTATTGAGAACAAATTTTGTAAATTTTATAACACAAAAAAAAAACCCATAACACACACTCAATATTTACACATCTTATAATCCCTCCCTAAATTTATACACTAGAAGTTACATTTCTGTTTCTGTATTAAAACTAGGAAGGGACTCAAACTCCTGCATAAGTTGTCAATCTAATACTATTCCCATCAAAATACAAAGCTAAATCTTCTTCTGCATCTCTCCTTCATTACCTAATCGCTGGATTCCAGCTTTTTTCTTGTTACCTACCTACCAGAGGACCAAAGTTTCCTCTTTTTTTTCTAATCTAAAAGACTAAATCCAAAGCTGTGTCTTGTCAGATGATGAAACTATATCTGGGGGGAAGTTCTCTATATTTGGCTAAAATCCCCGAACTAGGAGCCGCAACATGTAGTTTCCGGTTCCCAGGACTGCCAAAGGCAACTCAAGGAGGTCGAACGGTAGTAGACAACAACGACATCCTTTTGTGTGTGCAGTTGTGTTTCAGTTCTCATTGTACACACTTTTCTTAAGGTTTTCATTCTCTGCTTCCTTCTGTGCTCTCTTCTTCTCAAACTCGGCTTGCTTGCAGTTTTCCTCGTGTGATCGCACAAATATTCTAACAAAGTTTTGCAGAGTGGATACAACTGCAGATTCAAATCAAATGTAAGGATTTGGTTTATCTTAGGTCAGGGAAAAAAAGGACAAACCTCCAAATACCAAATGGAGATGATCTATAGAAACAAGATGTAAGACGAGAAGAAACCATATTAGTGAGTTTACATCAAATTGTTACCTTGCTCAAATGGGACACGAGCTGGATCTTCTCCAAAGTATAACGCCAATGCATCAGCGCTTCCACCCTAATAATACAATGAGAAATCAATTGTGGTAGCACCAAAGAATCCATACCACAGTAACGTAAAAGTGATTCAGAAAAGAAATAAAGACAGAGAGAAGGTAGGGCCAAAGAATCCTTACAACAGTTGAATAGAGGGAAGCCAAGGACTTTACTTCTCCTTCAGCAAAGCTAAGAAACTCTTTCAAGTTCTGCATACAGAAGTAGAAGTGTAAGCAGACGATGAGACACGTGCAATCAATAACTAAACAAGCTTCTTGAATATCTAATTAATTTTACCATNTGAGTCCTAACTCATAAGAGTTAAAGCTCGTAGATTTCTATATCTAGGCCATAAGAATCAAAGCACAAAATTTAGTAGCTTCATCTTTTACTGCAGGACTTGCGGTTCTTGTTGTCTTAGTAGTAGTAGTATTGAGAACAAATTTTGTAAATTTTATAACACAAAAAAAAAACCCATAACACACACTCAATATTTACACATCTTATAATCCCTCCCTAAATTTATACACTAGAAGTTACATTTCTGTTTCTGTATTAAAACTAGGAAGGGACTCAAACTCCTGCATAAGTTGTCAATCTAATACTATTCCCATCAAAATACAAAGCTAAATCTTCTTCTGCATCTCTCCTTCATTACCTAATCGCTGGATTCCAGCTTTTTTCTTGTTACCTACCTACCAGAGGACCAAAGTTTCCTCTTTTTTTTCTAATCTAAAAGACTAAATCCAAAGCTGTGTCTTGTCAGATGATGAAACTATATCTGGGGGGAAGTTCTCTATATTTGGCTAAAATCCCCGAACTAGGAGCCGCAACATGTAGTTTCCGGTTCCCAGGACTGCCAAAGGCAACTCAAGGAGGTCGAACGGTAGTAGACAACAACGACATCCTTTTGTGTGTGCAGTTGTGTTTCAGTTCTCATTGTACACACTTTTCTTAAGGTTTTCATTCTCTGCTTCCTTCTGTGCTCTCTTCTTCTCAAACTCGGCTTGCTTGCAGTTTTCCTCGTGTGATCGCACAAATATTCTAACAAAGTTTTGCAGAGTGGATACAACTGCAGATTCAAATCAAATGTAAGGATTTGGTTTATCTTAGGTCAGGGAAAAAAAGGACAAACCTCCAAATACCAAATGGAGATGATCTATAGAAACAAGATGTAAGACGAGAAGAAACCATATTAGTGAGTTTACATCAAATTGTTACCTTGCTCAAATGGGACACGAGCTGGATCTTCTCCAAAGTATAACGCCAATGCATCAGCGCTTCCACCCTAATAATACAATGAGAAATCAATTGTGGTAGCACCAAAGAATCCATACCACAGTAACGTAAAAGTGATTCAGAAAAGAAATAAAGACAGAGAGAAGGTAGGGCCAAAGAATCCTTACAACAGTTGAATAGAGGGAAGCCAAGGACTTTACTTCTCCTTCAGCAAAGCTAAGAAACTCTTTCAAGTTCTGCATACAGAAGTAGAAGTGTAAGCAGACGATGAGACACGTGCAATCAATAACTAAACAAGCTTCTTGAATATCTAATTAATTTTACCATACGAAAGTGTTTTGATATTTGACCATCAGTTTCAGATGCAGTAAACTCTTGTACAACTTTCTCCAAGCCTTTGCTAATTGCTTGCATCTCCTCTGCCAGGTATTTTAGTTGAATCTATCATCAAGGAATGTTTTCAGAGAGATTATCACCAAAGGCACAAAGTGAATTGAGGTGTTCTTCTCAAACGCCGAGTTAACGAATAATAAAAATACCTTTGTAGCAGCTTCCAAGCTAACCAGGTCTTTTGGAAAATCAAGTAGCTCTGGAAGTTTCTCAGCAAGCACCTAAAAGTACAAGCATGAAAATGTTTTTGGTGAAAAGAAACCGTTAGCATAACATATAAACATTAAATTTAATGTATGTAAGAATATAGTAACCTAATTAAGAACAAAGAGATTTTAACATTAAACCAAAAAAAAAGGAGTAGTAAATGTTTGAAAAATCTCCTACCTTACAGAGATAATGCATCAGAGTCATCTTACTGTTGCGGGATCTAGTGTCAGTGAGTTTTAGAAGACTATCAAGGCGAAATCCGATAGCTGAGCCTGTCAAAAAATAAGAAACTCATAACTTGACATTGTGGAGGGCGAATTAACTCTTTGATAGAAACAATGCCTCTCTCTAAGATAAACACTATTTGGCAGTCTAACTGTAATAGATATATGCTCACCCCTTGCAGTCCCATGGTTCAATGCATTGCCCAAGGAAAGTATAGTTTGCATGATTCTTTTTAGCTTAGCCGAGCCTCGAACCTGGAAAGTGAGACATGCAATAAAGTTAGATTGGAAAATCACCAACATGAAAATATGTGGTTCACAAACTATTTGCATGAAAAATCGACTTGCCTCATTTGCTGCACTATGTATGGTATTCAAACCTCTTCTAAGATCAGTAACCTGAAGGATAACAACCATTTACTGATATAAGATCCAGGTTTTTCAGAAACTAGAAAGCATTACAAAAATACAAACTCCAGTCAATTCTCCTACCTGGGATTGAAACTGAATCTTGTATGAGAAAACCCTTAGCTTAGTCTCCACTCGAGGAACTTTCAGCAGTTCTAAAAAGAACTATCACCAGAAAAGTCAGAAGTTAGCTATCAGTACATCATCGAGAGATGAAAGTGAAATTTTATGAAGGCATCACTCCCAATTTAAACAGGAAGTGCTATCTGATTTTCGACCCAAAACAAATACCAGGAAATCAGTAAGTTAAGAATAGTTCTGATAGGCCAAGAAATATGAGAATGGTCCTAGAAACTCGAAAAGGAACACTTAGAAGATTTTTTAAATATGAAAGTGGAACACTCGACTAACCTGCTCACACCGTCCCAAAGTTTCCTTATCTCCAGTGAAGCCCTACGGAAAGCAAGAAAACCAAGACAGGGGATGTAGCATCAGTGTTTACTCACAAAAGAAGCTATCACCAGATGATAATAACTTCTAAAATTTTAGTGATACAGGAGCAGAAAAAAATTGGATAAGAGCAAGAAATAAAAAAAATACCTTGAGCAATTCTGCTTCTTCTTTTGTTGGACAAAACTTAATTAGATTGTCAACTTGATCAACATCTATCACCGACTCATCCAATGCAAGAACAGAACTCTGTAACCCAAGATTTATTCCAATAAGAAAAATATGGTTTGAACAGCTCTAGCATAACAAGATGAGGCCAGATTATAATTTGCATTTAATGAGCAGTGATATGTAAGATAGACCGAGTCACAAGAAATTTATTTTTGTGCTTACCATCAAATCAGGCAAAGGTATTTTAACTTTGGAAAGCATAATCTCACAGTTGTATGCTCGTCTGAGCTCAATCTGCAAAACTAATAGACAAAGTTAGAGGACGAAAATAGAGTTACTGTCAAAGGTTCATGTTATGAAACTTGGAAAATTAAAGGCTTTACAAAAGTTCAAGAACAGTAGAATGCTCATTGCAATCAATTACCAGCTGCACTTTCTCAACTTTAGGTCGGGCACGTCGACCTGATTTCCCACCTTTACTTTCATTGTCAGAGCTAAGATTCACTGCTGAGAAGAGTTTCTCAAGCTCAGAGATATCAAAATCTGGAGCACTAGAATTAGAAGATGGCCGGAGTTAGCATAATAAAGAAAATCATAAACTTGTATAAAGGATGTATTGAAGATATAATCATACGTTGCAGCTTCATCAGGTTTATGCGTTTCAGCCCATAAACTTCCTTGTACTGCCCTAGTAAGCTTTAACCAATGATACGGTTTCAAGTTGGCCTTTCTCGTTTGAGCCTGACCTCTAAGATTCTGTAAAATCCCACGGCCCTTTAAACCCAATGGTGGTCCAGGGACTGGAGGGATGGTTCCATTACAACCCCCATTATGAGAACGAGACAGAGGTGCAGGGGCTGGTGGGGGAGGAACAGGAGGAGATTTCGCCGCCAAAGAACTCGTGGGGACTCCTGGTCGAGAATTAGAATGCAAAGGTGGCGGTGGTGGCGGCGGAGGATTACTTGTAGCTAACAATTTCTTTGGAGGTAACGGTGGTGGCAGAGGCAAAGTTGAACGTGCAGAACGCTGAGGTTGTGGTTGAGGTGGAGGCGGAGGTGGAGGTGGAGGAGGCCCTTGAATTGCTATGGAACTGCTGGTGGAATTTGGTGAAGGAGTGGAGCGCAGAGAGGATATGGGAGGTGGGGGTGGAGGCGGACGAGACAAACTCCCAAGTGGCTTCAGCAATGGCAATGGTGGTGACGTCACTGCTGCTTCTGCTGAAGGAGGGCCACTTGAACAAACAGGTGTGGGCGACTGTGAAACTTTTGGAGAAGCTTCTTCTTTGGGTAGTGATGGTGTAGGCTGATGCAGTGTTGGTCGAAACGAAATTGAAGGTGAGGCTGGTGATGATGAAGTAGCCTCTTCACCTTTACATGAACCATGATCGTGTAATATTGAAGTGATCCCAAGAGTAGAAGGGGAGCTGTGAAATCTGGATACTGAAGCAGGTGATCCTAGCGTGGGGCTACGGTTTGGAAGTGGTGATGTTACTGGACTTTGGACCACTCGAGGTGAAATTATCTTCGAGTGAACATTTCTTTGGACTGAAACACGAAGTCCATGCGGTTCATCAACCTTCTTAAGGATTGAATTCGGATCTGCATAAGACTTATGACCAGACACTGTATCTTTCTCTTTCCATTCAGGAGAGAATGCATCAGGACTTGAAGCAATATTTTCAGATATCATCAACTTGGTTTTCTCCTTAACTTTCTCAAGTGCCGATTCCAATAGGCTACGTGAGTCAGGGCTTCGAGGAGAAGAACCTGAATCCAGGCTTTCTTGAAGGATATTTGCTGCAGTTATTTGGTTGAAAACAGTCACAGCAACATCAGAATTTGGATCTAACCATTCAGCTTCACTAAAAATCTCCTGAACCTTAGCAAATGCTTCCATAGGTAGAACATCTTTTTCCTCCATATGCGACATATCAACAGAGACAAGATTCTTAACAGCACCCATCTCCGAAAATATAACCTGAGCAAACATACAGAATGTTACTCCTTCCTTGACTTGCAATGATAATTGGCTATGTATAACATAAAATGCTTATAACAGCTTAGAAAAATGTTGAAACCTTTAATGAAACAATGTATAATCTGAATAAATGCATGAAAATTTTTGACTCAGAAAGATGTAGTACACAAAGTACTTCTATCAAAAGACTAGTCTCATACTTGTCATTTCAAGCTTGAACAACAGGAGACTCTTTTAATTGGGAAACCAAGAAATCGTAAGAGAAGTAAGATAAATACTCACCTCAGCTCTGAAATCCTTGGGAAA
This sequence comes from Camelina sativa, assembly GCF_000633955.1. Taxonomy (NCBI): domain Eukaryota; kingdom Viridiplantae; phylum Streptophyta; class Magnoliopsida; order Brassicales; family Brassicaceae; genus Camelina; species Camelina sativa. The sequence continues at coordinate 33,985,783 of NC_025693.1, forward strand.
CCGATCCGTTGTGTTCCACAGTACATCAATATCATCACGGTTAAGTGTTAGAATATTTGATCTAAGAAACGCAGTATTGAACACAACCCGAAACATCATCTGTTCTCTCTCATGATCACTATCTAGGGTAATGCACTCCAGGACAACATCACCAAGAATATGGCAATGGATGTCAATCTTTACCAGCTCACAATCTGCCTGAAACAGAAGACGAAAAAGTTAGGACGTAGCGGTATGATAATATGGAGAGAGAATGAATGAATAAACAAATGGATTAGGAAAGCTCTCAGTATCACCTGCTTATATTGCCGAACAGCTTTGCTTCTCTTGGACATCGAGAACAGAACTTTTGAAGTCCGATCAGATGCCAAAAAAGGATCTTGACCATATATTCTGAATATGGGACGGCAACCACCCTCACCATCAAAATCAGGAATGAATCTAAGATTGACACAGTCTAATGTAAGGGCACGTTCTAGAGGTGGCCACTGAGACTCAGCATCCCTACTCGAAATATACTGAAGAAACCTCAATTGTGAAGGCAGTGGATTAAGTGGAGACATTAGCAGTAATAACTCACGAGGAGCCTGCTTATATATCATCTCAAGTGTTTTCTGTTCTCCACTAAACTGTTTGCGGTATAACAAGAGCGAAGCAAGCATAAAGGCTAACGTCGGCCAGCCGCCAAGCTCACAGTGCGACAATAAGATGTTCTGTGGACTTAACAATAACCAACTTTCAGCTGACTTAAGAAAGTGATGAACCGTTTCCATTGTAAGCAAAGGGCAACCTTCATAATAGCGAGGATAGTCCATGATGGTCATGTCATACTCGGTAAGTACACTCTCCATCCGGCTTCTGCTACCTTTATCCCGGAAATTAAAAACCATGAACGATGCACCTGGAAACTGTTCTCGCAGCTGACTCATTATGCGGCCTACATAGACTCTGTAATCTTCTTCACCTTCCAACATATCCGTGGTTAAGCAGCAATGAAAGACTGTAAACATAGACAGCAAACTTGAGAAGTCAATTTCTATCTTTTGTATCTTTTTCACTGAAATGGTCAATTTCTCTAAGCTAGTCAAGAATCAAGAACATAGGATAAGACAAGCAAAAGAATCTAAAAACTCATGCAAACCAGTGAACATACAAAACCTGAAAATAAAATAATCATGAGCTAAACATCTTAAGCTATCAAATGTCAGATTCAGTTCAATCAATAAGCCTAGCAAGAAGTAGAAACGAAAACAGGACACTTATAAGAGCAATGTCATCTTCTGTCAGCAGCTTATAGAGCAATCTTTTGTATCATTTTCACTGAAATGGTCTAAATTCTCTAAGCTACACAAGAGCATAGGATAAGATAAGCAAAAGAATCTGAGAAGTCATGCAAGCTAGTGAACATACAAGACCTGAAAATAATCTAATCATGAGTTTAACATCTTAAGCTATCAAATGTCAAGATTCAGTTCAACCAACAAGCCTGACACTACACTATGAACTTAGACAGGCATAACTCGGTAAAAATCGAATCTTTAAGACCTAAAAAAACTCAAACTTTCTAAAAATTAATACTCCAAAGGCTTAAGAAGAGCAAGAAGGAGAGAGCTAAACCAAAACCCAAGACTTAAAGAAAGAAGGAAGAACATACCGTAAACCCTCTCAGAGATCTCAACCAAACCTTCAGGAGGCTTTCTATGAAAGAACTTTCTAAACAACGCCATTGAGGTTTCTTTAAATGCTTAACCCAAAAAAGCAGAGAGACCACAAAAATCCCTAGAAATTATTACCAAATGAGACCCACAATTGCAGGAAATAAAACCCCAAATAACCAGAAAACAAAAAAACGAGGAAAATGTCAGGAAGAAAAGGAGGAAGCGTGAGATAATCTCCTTGCTGGGTCTTTAAGGAACAATGCGGTGTGGGTTTTGTTTTGTTTTCTTCTAGTTTGGTGGTTTGTCTTGACAAACACACTTTCAATTTCTTCTGTTTTGGAATTGGAAACTTAGCTTTCAATCAAAAACAGATGCTTTTTTTTTTTTGTTGTTGATAGCTCTGCACATGCGAAAGAAGAAATGATGCAGACAGAGAAAGAAAGAGAGAGAGAGAAGAGAGAGTTAGGTTTATTCTGTATAGAAAGAGAAACTAGGGTTTGTTTGACCAAGAAGATAAAGATGAAGATGATAGATAGCTATGGCGGATTCATTTGAGACAGAGATTGGGAAAGAAAGAAAAAAACACGAAAGGAGGACCCAAAGAGATCTGTTACTTTGGTTTTAGGATTAGGACTATATCATATGAGATACATCATACATGTCTTCCAATATTCATGTCTTTTTTTGTGTTTTTTTTAATTTAATTTTTTATTTTCTATCCTACTAAACACGGAGAAATACATTTAATTTCTTCACCTTTTTGCAAATGGCTTCATTTAATTATTATTACACATAATCTTTGAACAAGTACACACACTAGATTTAAAGGGGAGACCGTGTAGTTTAGTTTGGTTATAAATAATTATTAAAAAGAAAAGTGCCTGTTTTTTATAAACCTTTTTTTTGGGGGAATGATTTGTTTAGGCTATAAAATCCGATTAGAATGACACTAAGGCCATGTTTATCGGGATAATTGGGGGTGTGATCTTAGGGCTTTAAAAAATCAGATTTGATGAATAGTGGCCTTTAGATCAGGCCTTCTGATCTTATTTGGGATCAGTTCTTGGGCATGATCTTCGGAGATGTGTCTCACTCTGATTGGAAGAGAATTTTTTTCCCAAATCAATTTTTTTCCTTCGTTTCATTTTCATTTTTTTCATTCTCCAAATCGGGTTTTCTTCTTCTTCTCTCCCAAAAGGCGAAACGCCGAGAGATTTCTCACCTTGTCTCCAATTCCTGTGTGTTCCGGCCATTAAAACACCAATTCAACCGATCTCTTCGTCTCTTCTTCTCCTCGTCTCCTCGTGTCCACCGATCTCGATATCTGATTTGGTTGTATCAACGGCGTCGTACGAACAACCTCCGGTTACGCCGGCGGAACGAAACCGAATCCTGAGTATAGGAACTTGGGTGATCACGCCGAGTCCGTACAGGTTGGTTTCTTTTTCTCCATTTGAGGATTGATCCAATGTTTACTTCGTTATCCCCATTGCCTATACTGAATCTGTGGGTTGAGCTGCTGATGTAGTGCCTATGTTAATGTCTCGTTGTTTAGCTTTGTTTTCAAGAATAGAGAAGAACTAATTCTCTATTCTTGTTTCAGGTTGTGGATCTGGTTTGAGTGGGGAAACAATTTCTGAAAACGGTCATCATTGGCTTGGTCTTGACATTTCAGCTTCTATGCTTAGTAAGTTTATTCTTTGTAAACTGTTTCTTGTCATTTCCCATCTCTTGTGATCTTAAGCCCTCTGGTGACAATGTAGATGTCGCTGTGGAAAGGGAAGTTGAGGGTGATCTTTTACTTTGGGTCACTATACCGTTGCTTGTCAAGAGGAGCACGAGCCGTTTTTCAAGTGTACCCTGAGAATATCAAGAAGCGTGAATTGATTCTTCGCCAGGCCTTACAAGCTGGATTTGGAGGTGGACTTGTTGTTGACTATCCACACAGGTATGTTGTTGCCAATTCCATTTATAACATTCTTTTACAATCAAGAAAATAAAGTTGGCTTAGAACTATGCGTTACCACGATCGTTTCATGTTGATGCTGTTTTTGGTGTTTAATTTCACACATATAATCGCTGAAATACTTGTCATTATACTAAACACATGCAATGTTTTCTTTTATTGCAGTGTTAAGAAAAGAAAAGAGTTCTTGGTCCTCACATGTGGTTCTGTTCAGACAAGTATTCAAACCGGGAAAAATGAGCATGATGAGGGCTGCTCTGAAGATGACAGTAGCGAAGACGAAGAGAGTGGAATGGTAACAAACTATGGCTCTCTCTATCTAGAAAGGAAACGATGTTCCTGCTGACTCCAAGTACACCGGTCGAAAACGCAAGTCGCGTTTCTAGTTTTGTTTTCTGATGCTTGAAACGCTCTATAGAAAGTTTTGTTATTAAAAGTACTCAACATCCTCTCTGTTTTGAATTTTAATTGTGTGTACTCAAAACTTTTTGGTTGCTATGATCGAATGAAGCTGGTAATCAAAATCTTCCCGACTTCTAAGATAATTGTTTGAGAATATTTGGAATAAATTTGGTCATTAATCTATGTATGCTATGATTGATCAAAGGAGGATTTGATTGAGAATATTTGGAATAAATTTGGTCATTAATCTATGTATTAATTAAATAAAATGTTTGTCTTGTTTAATTAATTAAGTAATATGTTTGTTTTTTTTGAATTTTAATAAAAGTTTTATAAGTTTGCAATTAAAATGTCATTTTATAAATTTTTATAATTGTAAGATCTTAAGATCTTATAAATTTCTATAAGAATATTATATTATTAAATCTTAAGATCTTATACTTGTTCTCTTAATAACTAACTTCTTAACAAAAGTTCTTAAGACCTGATCTTACAATATTTTTACAATATTTTTACAATATTTTTACAATATTTCTCCTCTAAAAACACCCTCACCTGATCCCCCTATAAACATGCCCTAAAGCAAAAGATATTTTCTTATGGGGTGAGTGACGCTAGACATGATACATGCCTTTAAATAGTTTCAATCAATGGCAAACGTTGCACAAACAAGTTATGCAGTTGAACAAATGAGTTTATTATGTCTCGTTGGTAAATTTAAATTGATGAGCCATTCGAGGGTCGATCATGCTAAAGTTCAACCAAATCGACCCTTATCTTATAAACACGCCTCTTGTAGATATATTGGGTGGATCTTATTATGCCTTGTTTTTTATGGACAAAACTCATCTGGTATATTCTTTTTAGCACTTGACAATGATTGTCAAGAGGTGAAGAATTAATAGTTCCTTACCGAAAGTGGAGTCGTGGTATTTCTCATAAGAAATCCTTTGGATGATCATCACCTCAAGAAATCACGTTAATGTAGTTTCTACTTTGGCCATCTTCTCTACAACCTTTTGAACGACTAGTTGATCAACATTGAACCTTCTTTGGTGCTTTCTAACATGTCTCGTCAGCGTCTATATCATGTTTTGTCAGCATTTTCTACAGTTGACTAATATTTAAATTAGTCGGTTTTGACACCATTAATAAAAGTTCAGGTAGATTTTTTGGATTTTATTAATGGTTCAAATACACTGTCATATTGTATTAGAAAAATACACTTTCGAAAATGTTTGGGTTGAAATATATCAGTTCCCGTGCTCTAAGCCCAAGGCTACGAAAACAAATTATTGTTTGGACCAAGCAGGCCGGCCATAGAGGAGTGTAAGATGTGCATTTGCACTGGGACCACTTTAAATTAGTATGAAAAATAGTGTATTTTAAGGCCCAAAAAAATTTTCAAAAAAAAATTTATATGTAATTAAGCCCATTTTTCTAAAATTAAACCGGGACCGTAACAATTTTGGGATATATACACCGGCCCTGGGCCAAGAATCATTTTACTTATGAGTATATAGTTTTATGCTTCTATCATCTTATACCTAGTAGTTCGAGCAAACCATATTTTTTTAGTAGTTGAAAGATCATATTAGCCCTGGGCATTCGGGTTACCCGTTTGGGTTCGGGTATTACCCGTTCGGGTTCGGGTTAATGGGTAATGGAAAATAGAACCCATTCGGGTATTTTACTATGTTTGGGTTCGGTTCGGTTCGGGTAGTATCGGGTTCGGGTCGGTTTGGGTTACAATTTTCAGAACCCGGAAAAAACCCGAAAAAAGGGGTTCTATTCGGTTTCGGGTAAAGTGTACCCGAACTCAACGAAAACCCGAACCAAAACCCGAACTACACTTGAAATACACGAAAAAATCTGCAGTTTACCATCCTAAATCTGCAGTTTAGCATCTAAAATCACATAACTATTACACATAACTAATGAAAACATAGAATATAACTCCAAATTTAACATCCAAAAACTGAAAGAGATAGAAAAGTGATAAGTGATAACAAATTCAAGTTGCTGAAAGAGTGAAAGCAAAGAAGAGTTTAGATGTGAAAGTGCAACATAGAAAATTAGAAATAGAAGATAGAAAGTAGAAACTTGGTGATTGATGTCTTTGATTTGAAATTTCCTGAAACAAAATGAAACAAATATCAATAACAACAATGAGAATAATGACAAATACAAAGAGTAGAGAGTAGAGACTATATAGTATATACTTAAACTAACCATTCAAAGTTCAAACTATAAAGATCATCTGGGTGACTCATTCTCAAGATTAGCTGTCCAAATGCGTGAATTCAGGTTCATACTCTATAAAAAAAAAATGTAAACCGTAAGAACAATCAAAATCATATTCAAAATTGTAGAAAGAGTTAAACAATAAAAATAAAACTTACCTCTCAAAAGTTCATCATCATGCTCAACTTCCGAAAGCAAATGTTCTACTGTGGAGACTCCTTTTTCATTGATATAAATTTCAGCTTTTAGCCATTGCTCGGTGCAGATCAACACTTCTATCATTTTGTGTGTTAAACAGCTCCTATACGGTTCTAAAATTCTACCACTAGTGCTAAACGCAGATTCAGAGGCTACTGAAGACACTTGCATTGCAAGTATGTCCTTAGCAATTAGAGACAAAATCGGATACTTCCCACTGTTAACCTTCCACCAAGATAACAAATCATATTTTGTACCTTTAAGAATACTTGGTTTCTCCACATTATCTTTCAAGTAAATTTCCAACTCATTAGAGGAGCTGTAAATTACCTTTTCCATCACCATCTCATCAAATACGTTTTCCATGTCAACAATACCTGCTTTCTGACAAAAATCCGGTGCAACTTGCTCTCGGGTCTGCGACTGGGAAGATGATCCATGTGACTGAGAAGATGAACCAGTCTTGTTTAGTAAACTGTTTCTACTGTACTCATCATACAAGTCCTTCAAGATACTATTCAAATCATCTAAAAGATGCACAGACTCCATACTGCCTTTCCCATACAAAGCATCAAAACAGAGCTCAGCAAATTTCGTTTTCTTTCTAGGATCAAAAACACTTGCTACTATCATCAGTCTATTCATTTCAACTTGATCTCCAAATGGATCCCAATACTTTGCCAACTTTGTTAACATAGACAAAGCTTTCTTTTTCAAAGGGTCTTCAGGATCTGTACTTGTAGTTAACTCACTCAGGTTCTTAGTAACAGAAACTATCTCATTGTAGAGTTTATGAGAGGCAACCGTATTTGAAGCAGAAAGAACCAATGTGGACTTATAAAATATGACAAGAGTAGAAACCAACCTCTCAACTTCATCAAAATCAGATGGCATTGGTGGTCCAATCCTTTTCGTTCCATCCACCTTTTCTAGAAAGTAATCGTTATACACTTTATCTTCAGCCTCCATCCTCTCAAATGCCAACCTAAACTTCAAAGCTTGATCTAACATGAGGTAAGTCGAGTTCCATCTTGTTTTCACATCCAAAGGTACACTTCCCCTTTTAATCTTCACTGCCTCAAGTCGCAAATCAAATGATTTGAGTCTGTTTGTTGTAGCTCTCACATACTGAATACCATTTCGAATTCCAGCCACACTACTGTCGACCTATTGTAAACCTTCTCTCACAACCAAATTCAATATGTGCGTAGCACACCTCAAATGCATATACTTACCTTTCAATATCAATGCATTATCTCCAATGTTCTTCATAGCTTTCTTAAATTTAGTCATAGCAGAACTATTTGCTGTAGCATTATCTACTGTGATGCAGAACACTCTTTGTATATTCCACTCGGCTAGACACTGAAGGAGAACATTACAGATTGTTTCACCCTTATGATCATCAACACTCTTGAATCCTATGACCATCTTCCTTAACTTCCACATAGCATCCACAAAATGAGCAGTTATTACCATATAACTCGCTCCAGTAGTTGTTGAAACCCATATGTCCGTAGTCAATGACAACCTCTGTTGGTTCTGCCCAAGAATCTTCTTCATAGCTGCTTTCTTATTGACATAAATCTCCATAATATCTCTCGATGCTGTCCTCCTAGAAAGAGGTTTATACATTTGAGCCTTGGAGCAGAAATGTCTCCAAACCAAGCACTCTACGAATGATAAGGGTAGCTCTGCAAGTACTATCAACTCATTGGTAGCCTCTCTAAATATTGCTTCTGAAACTTTAACTGCCCTAAGACTACCACCAGCACCATCAGAAGTAAAAACAGTTTGAGTTGGATCATTACCGTTAGCATCTTTCCATACCTTGTATTGTTTGCAGAACAATTCGAGATGCTTCTTCATTGTAGAAGTCCCATTTTTAGTCTCACAAGCCAAGTTTCTCCCACAGTAATGGCATTCGCATTTGTCCTGCTTTGGTCCCTTCTTGGTGAAGTGATCCCAAACCCATGATCTTGTGTTCATCTTCTTACCAGAACTATTACCTCCTCCATCGTCACTAACTCTCTCTTTCCTCTTCCTCTTATTTTCAGAACCAGGAGTTTGAACATCATCATCGGATTCAGAATCGGATCCACTTAGTTCAACTTCAACATTATCATCGGGAGGATTTGGCTCAGAAGAAGACGCCATCTGCATTTTAAAAACACAAACAAACCAATTAATCTTTACTCTTTAGAATCGTAAATCAATTGATTAAGAAAATTACAAAACCAGTAACAACTATGAACTAACAACAACACAAGAAGATGACAAAATTAGTAACAAATCTAAAACAAAACAAGAAGATGACAATCAAATCTAGTAACAATCTAGAGATAAAAATCAACTAAACAATCTAATTAGTAATGTCGAGAAATCGTTTAACAACAAGCAATTACCAATTAGCAATCAAATTTAGCAATCGATTTTAACACAAATCAATTCAAAAATCTAATTTTGTTTGTCGTTTGAATCAAAAGAATAACAGAATTGAGAGAAAGAAGAAGAACCCTAAAAAATCAGAAGTCATACCTCTGAGTGATTTCGCGACAAGGCTGACGGTGGTGAGTTTATCTCCTTCGACGGCGACGATAAGGTCTCCGCGGAGTTAGAAGCAGGTAGGGTTTCCAGGTTTGTCTCTGGAATTTAGAATAGATGATGAATATATATCGAATCAAAACTCGAGAGATTTTAGGAAACTCAATCGACAAAGAATTACAAAACAAAAGGTAACCCTAATACTTTAAATGCTTCATATGTCGAGACTCGAGAGAGTGTTATGTTGCTCGGGTCCGTGGGTACCCGAATGGGTATCGGGTATTACCCAACCTTAACCCGAACCCATGGGTTCTGGAAAATAGAACCCATTCGGGTTTTATAGCTATACCCGAACCCACCCCGAACCCGGTTTTCGGGTCGGGTTCCGGGTTGGGTAATCGGGTTCGGATTTTATGCCCAGGGCTAGATCATATATTGTGGGGATTTCTTTACTTTCTTGTTTAAACCGGGGAAAAGCATTGTGATATGCAATAGCAGAGAGCACATCATCTACCAATAGCGTAGTGAACCGGATATTGTCAATAAGGCATAATCTAGTATATGATATAAATTCTGGCAATGTAGTTTGGTTTACATGTTGATCTGAATTTATGTTTTTTGGCATTCGAATAGTGAATCTTTGCAATTTATGTTTTTTCGCATTCGAATAGTGAATCTTTGCATGCTTTTAAAATAAATCATCATTACCAGAAGAAAGTTCCTAAGGGTGAAAGGATCTAGTGTAGCCTCTCGAAGTCAGTTCCCTTCCTTCGGCGATTGGTCTTTTACATAAAATTTATATTGATTTGTGCCAAAATAAATCTCTTCGGCCCAAACAATACATCCGAAATTGTAAAAGCCTAAAAGGTATGTCTTTCGTATTACCCAGCAGGGGAAAATACCCAATACATCACACAATACACTGTTTTATATAGGCCTGGGCAAAATACCCGGATCCGAATATCCGATCCGAACCCGATCCAAAAAACCCGATCCGAATCCGTATCCGAAATTGTAAAATACTCGAACGGGTTCTAAATCTCTAAATCCGAAAACTCGAATCCGAATCCGATCCGAACCGAAATCCGAACGGGTATTCGAATATACCAACATTATTAATATATAGTAGTAATATATTATTAATATTTATAATTTTAATAATATAAGTGTTCAAAATATTCAGATATTTAGATATCTTTGACAATTTGAAGTATTTAAACTGTTTATTAGTAAACTTGGGTAGAAAATACTCTAAATTTTTAGATATATTGCGTATTATTGAATAATTTACACTATATTAGATACTTAAATTTTGAGTTTTGTGAACTTCGGGTAATCCGAATCTGAACCAGAAATACCCGAACCAAACCCGATCCGAACCCGAAGTCTAGAAATACCCGAACGGATCCTATACCTCTAAATCCGAAAACCCGAAAACCCGAAAACCCGAAATACCCGAACTGAACCCGAACGGATACCCGAATGTCCAGGCCTAGTTTTATACGGTGAATGACTGGATTTCACTTTTACTTTCGTCTGTTTTTTTCTCGAAATTTATTTACTTTAATTTCATTATTTTGTCAAAATTAGAAAAGCGAGAAAACGAGAAACACTCATAGCAATAGCATGGCTGACAACACACGACATATGACACATGTCAGTATCCATAATTACATGTTTCAAATTTTCTCTAACGGTTACATCACTCAACACCTCTTCCCAACGGCTACAGTAACAACATTTCTTTACCATTTCAAAATTCATTTCTTTCTTGACAAAAAAAAGAAAAAAAAAAAGTAAATAATCTAACGGCTAGTTTTCGATTTTGCACCATTATAAAAACATCACTAGAACCTCCTCAAAACTTCAACAATCTCCAAAACCACTAAAAAACCCAAACAACTAAGTAGATCTTTTGCTTCTTCTTAGTAAAACATTTTCAATACTCTGTTTCCATCTTCACTCTATGGCTTCTTCTTCATCTTCGCTTCCCCTAGCTATCTTCTCCTTCATCTTCTTATGCTCTCTCGCCGCTGCAAATGAAGTCACCGTCGGTGGTAAATCTGGTGACTGGAAGATCCCTCCTTCCTCTTCTTACTCATTCACAGAGTGGGCTCAAAAAGCTCGCTTCAAAGTCGGCGACTTTATCGGTAATTTCTCCTCCCCAGCTTTTGAGTAATCATAAATACTCTGTTTTCTAACTAAGATGCTCTGTTTCTGACATATCACTTGTGTTTTCTTCTTTCAGTTTTCCGGTACGAAGCTGGTAAAGACTCGGTTTTGGAAGTAAGTAAAGAAGCTTACAACAGCTGTAACACCACGAACCCTTTGGCTAACTACACCGATGGAGAAACCAAGGTGAAATTGGACAGGTCTGGTCCATTCTACTTCATTAGTGGAGTTAACGGTCACTGTGAGAAAGGTCAGAAGTTGAGCCTCGTCGTGATTAGTCCTCGTCACAGTGTCATCTCTCCTGCTCCTTCTCCGGTTGAGTTTGAAGACGGTCCAGCCTTGGCTCCAGCTCCTACAAGTGGCTCAGTTAGGCTTGGTGGCAGTTATGTTGTGTTAGGTCTTGTTCTTGGTCTGTGGGCTTGGTTCTAATTTGGAACCATGTGGTTTTGGGGGTTGCTTTTTAAGATGAGCTTTTGCTTTCGAAAAGCTTTTTTCTTTTAGTTTCTTTTGTTATGATTACATTTTGTGTTAGCTAAGTGATCGTTGTACTTGGCTCATCGCTACTATTTTATTATAAATTTAATTTATTATAACTCGTCAAGATTGTCAGAAAATTAAGCCTTTAAACAAAAAAAATTGTCAGAAAACTATAAAAAAGATTGCCAGAAAAATATTAAAAAGGAAAGCAAAACAAAATATATAAACATATTGGTGAAAAAAAACTATGTCTCAAAAGATAAAATCAAGATTGTATGTGTAACATTTTCTAACTTTTATGAGAGACTGAAGAAAACATCATCAGAAGTCCATGTGAATTTTGAAACTATATGAGTCTATGTGACCAATCGCAAGAAAGCTATACAAAGTCATTTTTGATTACATGAACCGAGGTCTGTGTGACATACCAGAAGCTGGAAAATGAGAGTTAAAAACTGACATCCCAAAAAAAGCCAGCTTCTCGAATCTAAGCCACTCGAAAGATTTACAATGTTGAACCCAAAAGTCAATGATAAAAGAGACTTTCACAAATCTTCTTCCTCTTGGCTCTTTAAAGATATCTAGCTTGACGAGCTCGGCTCATCCTGGTTTGGTTCTGGTTTGGGTTCTTCTGGTTCCGTCTCGGTTGGGTTAGGCTTCTTGAATTGAACCAAAATGATGGTCATATTATCACAACCTTCACCACTCGCAGTGTCTGGAGCCAAACATCTATCAGCAACTTTTTCGCATACCGTGGAAAGTTTTGTTTCCTGAAAGGTTTAACCAATGTTACAAACCAAGACAGGAACAAAAACTGTCATAGAGAGAGTAGGAGAAGGAAAAGAGTTAGCTTACAGATTTTAACTGTTCATGGATAAAGTCCACTAATTCCTGGCTAGACATACAATCCCTGAAGAAGATAAGATGGATTCAAATTATCAACTAACTTATATATGTGGAAAATGAAACAATTAGTGACATCTTTTTACCATATTCCATCGCATGCAACAACAAGAAAATCATCATCATCACACAAGTCAATCTGATGAGAGGATACAGTAACAAGTCAGGTTTAAATAGAACAAAACCAAGCGGTAAATACTAAAAAGTTAGATTCTTACAGTGTTTACATCTGGATCAGCAGTAACCATTTGCTTTTCAGATGGTAAAAACTTATTCTGCTTGAATTCCATGTCACCTAAGAAAAAGAAGAAAGGATGTTTCGATTAAGATTACATGTAAAAACAGAAATCTCCAGGTAATGAAAGTGGCAGAGAAAGAAAAAAAGCTTACCAATGGCTCTTGTCAGATTCAAGCTTCCATTGATTCGACCAGCGTGAATGAAGCCACCAGCTTTCAATATCCTTTCTTTTTCAACTTCAAGATCAGGCTTGTGATCTTTAGAAAGATTGTAAGCCTGAGCCTTCCTTGATATCACACAACGTGAGTCACCAGCATTTGCAACAAAGAGCTTCTTATCTTTAATAAGAGCTACACATGCTGTGCACCCGGAATTTGGTCCCGAGAAATCAGAATGAGGACCCTGGATAAGAGCAAAGGCATGTGTGCTTTAGAGGTCCCAACTCAATCATGTAGAGAATATGGGAGAAGCCAAGTGAAGCAAGTTTATGAAAAAATTTACATCCTCAAGAGGCCAACTATCGAGCTGGTTATTGTTGTCACCGCTTCTTGGTGACCATATAAATCCTTCTATCATGCCACTAAATTTATTCATCTTGTCACCGAGTACAGCTAACTCTCGCCAACCTCTTTGTCCTTGCATCATGTCATCCATTCTACAATATTTACAATGCACAATTTTTAGAGGAACACTCTTTTGTTTGTAAAAGTAAATTACTCTAAGAGAACATGCTCTTCGAAACAATGTCAAAGAGGAAGTAAAAGTAATACAATGTCAAAGAGGAAGTAAAACCTAAAAAATGCTCTTCGAAGAGATGTCTCTACGTCTCCAGATTTATATGCTTCATTACTGATAACCTGCTGGTGTAGATACTTGGCACAGAACTTTGCAACAACTTTACCTACAACATTTCGTATATAGTACTTTTGAGTTTCATATAAAAAACGAATGTAAAGCATGAAACATCGAAAAATGTACCAGAAGTATTATACTATACAAAATATAAGCAACAGTTTCTAAGTCTTTGCCATGGTCAAGAATCACAAGAATAACTTCTTTTCCCTAAGTACTTTGATAAAGCTTTCATTCCATTTAGCTTCAAAAGAATCTCAAACTAAATTCAACAGTATAGACAGTATTTGCTAACCTCCATGGCCATCGTACACACCGAAGAAAGATGTCTTATCATCCAAATCAAGAATTGCAGCATGCTAGTCAAATCAAACCAGTTACAATCAAGAGAGTCAGGTATACAGATCCAAGGTTTCAACTTTAAGATGTTTCATAAGTTCAGCAAGAAGCCAATAGTTTGACTCACCGCATCTTCCATGGTAGCACGCCAGCCTTGCATAGACGTTAAACCATATCTGAGCTTATCATTCTCACCATCTTCTGATAACTTTTCAGTTTTCGGAGAACTTAGGTATGTACCCATCTCTTTCTGCCAAAAAAACAACAACATCACTCTTGTCTCCACAATCCAAAAATAAAAATAAAAAAAAGGTAGCTTGAATAATTCAGAATCTTGTACAATCCGTTTTCTAGCTCATTGACTTGTAAAAGATTCAGAGTTGACCTATCAACTCAGTAAAATAAACTCAAGAAAGAACCTAGCTTGACCCAATCAGAATCCTACACAAATCTAATCTCTTCATCAAAAACGTGCACAAGATTCACAATGGACTTAATCAACTTTAAAAAAAAAACACTACTCAGCAATCAAAATCAAAGAAAGGAGCTAGCTTGAACCAATCCATTATCATAAACTTGAACATGATTCAGAATAGACCTAATCAACTCAACACATCAATTTAAGAAAAGTGTTTTGAATCGATTTGACCCAGATGCGAATATTTGACTATTTGGATCGATAAAGAAAAGATTCAGATAGTTATGGCGGAATCTAGTAGCAACTTACATCTCTGGATAGAAGAAATATGACAAAAGGAAGAGCCTTTTGAGATCTTCAAGACCAAATTCTGGAGTTTTAGGAGAAGAAACTCGATCGGGACGAGAAAAAGGCACAGAACCAACCACTAGAAAATTTTACTTGAGATCAGATGTACAATTCAATCCATAAGGACCAAAAAAAAGATAAGCGAAAAAAAAATGTCTTTTTTTTTTTTGGAAAACGATTTAAAGGTCACACCTTTTTCTTGTTACTCGTTACAATAACTGCTTAAACTAAAAACTTGAGATGTGTAATCTTTACAGCTGTTTAAAAGCTTTCTTTTTGATTCATCATCACAGCTTCAAGAATACATTTGTGATTATCATATTACAGAAGAATTTAACTAATTGTGGATTTCTTCCATGTAAATTGTCATCTTCATAACTTTCATATAAACCGTTTTTTTGTGGCTGGCTATATATATTTTTTAAATATCAAAACATAAATATTATATTTTCTTTAAAAATATATATATATATTAGACCAAGAAAATATGTTTCTTGTATGGTAGGGAAAATTGCACACACAAATGAACGAACATATGCCACTTTTACATGGCATTTAACGAAAGAGAAATATCTTTAAATGTAGTATTAAAATCATTTTTATAGATTATTATAGCACATACTCCAAACTTCCTAAAATAACATTATTTGATACAATTGTAGTATCTTAAATTAATTTTTAAGAATTTTTTTTCTAGATTTAGGTTCTTTAATATATATTTTTATTTATCAACCAATCATTAATAAAAAAAATCTGATTTCACGTTTGGATCATTGATAGATTGAACCGTTATGATAAATGGGGATTACAATGGTATTAACAAGAAAACTCAGTTATAAAAAACTATGATACGATAAAGCAGTGGCGGATCCAGGATTAAAATTTAGGGAAGTCAATTACAGGAAAAAAAATATTAATATGACATATCGGGAGTTTGAACTCGAGTTTGGAGAGGTCAGCAGTACCAAATTTACCATATGTGCTATTGAAATTTTACATAAGTACATGTAAAAACCAACTATTTAATTAGTTACCCAGGTCAGGTGACCCACCTTCCTTCTGATTGGATCCGCCGTTGCGATGAAGTGATCTTAGTGCAATGACAAATGATAAATCTTTAAACACAAATTTGTCTTAACCATTCTTGTTGATTAATACCATCATCAATTTTTCTTTTCACTCTGTTATCCATCATTTCCATGTGTAATCCAACTTGTGGCCGTCCTTTTATTCCTAGATCTGACCGCGGGTTTATCAAAAGTTAAAACATAGAACACTGAAATATCAACAATAAGCTTTTCCAAGATGCTACCGATGTTTAAGTATATTGTAATGTCATTTGGTTTGATATCCAACAATATTTATGAATTTAATAAACCGAATACCGAAATATGTTTGCCACCAACAACTTTGTTATTGTGTTTATAATGATATCTTAATTACTGAACAGTAACAATAAACAAAGAGTAAAATAAAAAAAAAATAAAAAATAAAAAACAAATTTGATCACTCACTATCGCATCTTATCTATTTGATTTGTGGCCCAGCATTTCTAATAAGCATTACAGTTAAAATTAAAGAAAAAACAAACATAGTGGATAGGCATTGTCACCGGTTGGATTAGAACTATTCATTTGAGTACGACATATTAGAAACCAAGGTCAGGTTTAGGATAAGGGAAAGGAACTGAACAAAAACAATTTCCATTTTGAATTTTGGGATAGGAACAAAAATATCAGAACATCAAACATGAGTCCAAAATGCTCTCAAGAATGATCGGGGACATTTACAGAATATGCACCATTTCTTTTATTTTGAATCCGATTTTTTGGTTCTCATTCCAATAAATAGTAGTTTAGAAGTACGATCACCCGAAAAATAAGAGTTCTATCTCCAGCGTCGGTCACTTTCATCTCTAGTTTTTACTTCTCTTTATTTCTGCAAATTTTTGGTTTTCATAGTATAAACAACGGCAAACCACAGGTTGTGTCTTTTAGCCATATTGTGAAGGTGGTGATATATGTTTTTCTTCCGGTGATTCAAGATTTGGGCTTTCACTGGCTTCTGCTGTATTCTCCAATTTTAATAGCCTATCATCTTAAATTGCCGTATTGGTCAGATTCATCCGATCGATGTATGTTGTCTCATGTAATACCGATTCATTTGAATCGGGATGGCTGTCCCTATATAGGGTTTGTTTCCGGTGGTATTCCTCACCGGCGTTATCTCCGATTCTCAACCGATGATTCTTCTCTGCACCATTTGTATGGAGATATCATTTGGATTTTCGATCCGGGAATCAACAAATCAACCATCTCGCTTGAAGGAACTGGTCCACGCAGGCTTTGCATTGGCCTTCGACTTTCAACGACATGGTCTGATGATGATGTCCTCTCTATTCATCGGTCAAAAAGTTTAGGTGTTATGAACGGAGAAACCATGTTCACAAACCGGCAAAGACGCATACAACATTTTAAAAGACATGATCCATGAGCTTTTAAAGCAACATATCAGTATATTGGTTTAATCAAAGTTATGTGAAAAGCATTTAGGAGTTTAAGATGTTAGCCTTTTACGAGTATACGAAGAGGGGACTTAACAGATTTTATCTGTTGCCTGTAAGACTTCCGTTCAGAAAGCAGGATTACTTCCACTTATTCGTCGAAATTGTGTTCAATTTCCTTTATTTGTTTCAATGGTTGTATCATGTATTATGTAACATGTTTATAATAATATATTTGTTTGCCGTTAAAAAAAAAAAAATAAGAGTTCTATCTCCTAGTTTAAGTTTCGTATGAGACGAACAAATTACATTTCTCATAAAAATTTAATTAAAACCTAGTTCTGTATCTGAAGAAATTCGAAGTTTTTGTTTTAAAATAAAATTTCATCTATAAAGTAATTAAAAAAAAAAAGTAATTCGAAGAAGATTAACAAGGATTAAGGATTAATAAGTATTATTTTGTTTTTATTTTTTTAATGTTTTTGGCAGTAATATAAAACGCTCTCGAGTCTCTCGCTGAACAGCTCTGAGTATATCTTAACTCAAGAGAATAACACTGGTCGGAAGCAAACAAAAGTAAACCTCGTCTCCGGTAACCAAAATGGTTTCTATGACTGCTTCTTCTTCTTCTTACGCACCATTCTCTACAGTCTTCAACAGTTCCAGACCCAATTCATCTTCTTCAACCTTTGTCATCTCTTCCTTCAAATTCTCCACCGGAGTATCCAATTTCGCGAATCTGAGTAATGGGTTTTCTCTAAAATCCCCGATTAATCCTGGGTTCCTCTTCAAGTCTCGTCCTTTCAGTGTTCAAGCTAGAGCTGCTGCTGAGAAGACCGTTCACGATTTCACCGTTAAGGTTTTGCTTCTTTTACTCTTTGTTTAGGGTTCTGTCTGCTCTTTACTAAATTGGGGGAATCTTCAAATTGTATCATATTGTTACTTGAGTTTTTAGGTTATTGTGAATCTGAAAAAGTGAGATGTATTTTGGAGGCAGGACATTGATGGGAATGATGTTGCTTTGAACAAATTCAAGGGGAAAGTTATGTTGATCGTCAATGTCGCTTCAAGATGGTAACTTTTTTTTTATCTTTCGTCATCCTCTTGATTGCGATTTCTTCTGTTCATAGTTCATGTAGAGGTTTTCTGATGTTAAAGATTTGTGTTTCCATGAACAAAACCAGTGGTCTCACATCATCAAATTACTCAGAGCTTTCACATCTGTATGAGAAATACAAGAGCCAAGGTGAGCTCTAATTCTATAGTTCCTTGTATCTATCATTCTTTGTGTCAATCAATACAGTGTTACTAATTTGCAACCTTAATATATTGAAAAAATTGAATTGTTCTGCAACTTTTGAACTGCAAGTCAATTCAGTATCTTTGATGGGTTGATGGATAATCTCAATCCATCAGTTCTTCATAACTAAAAAGAATTCTAAAACTCATTTAGATTACGAATCTTGTCTTTATGCATTTAGCAAGGGCATAGCCAGTAAACGTCTATTGTTCTGTAGTGAGTAAGACAACATTACTAGCACATCACAAACCTTTCCTGTTGTTCTTATTACAGGATTTGAGATTCTAGCTTTTCCCTGCAATCAGTTTGGTGGCCAAGAGCCTGGTTCAAATCCCGAGATCAAACAATTCGCTTGCACCCGGTTCAAAGCAGAGTTCCCTATATTTGATAAGGTAAAGATAATCTCTAAAACATTCCCCTCTTCTTTTCGGGTTGGTTGCAGATTAGAATAAAGTTTTGAGATTCCTACAGGTTGACGTGAATGGACCGAGCACAGCGCCCATCTACGAATTCTTGAAATCAAACGCAGGAGGATTCTTAGGTGGTCTCATTAAATGGAACTTTGAGAAGTTCTTAATTGATAAAAAGGGAAAGGTAGTTGAGAGGTACCCTCCCACCACATCCCCTTTCCAAATCGAGGTACGGTTAAGTGATATATACTTCATATTTCGGTTCATAGCGGTGGTTTGGTTCAGAGGGTTTGTGACCAAACAATTTTGTTTCGGCTGTTTTACAGAAGGACATCCAGAAGTTGCTTGCCGCTTAAACACATTTGCAAATGAGAGATTATGAGAGAGCATATAGAGGACTGATGGTAAAAATAACTAGAAACTGTGACATAAAGTTTCCGGTTATTGCTTGTATTATACCTTCCAATAAGTAATATATTATTTAATAAAGAACAAAAAAAAAACATTATTATATTGTTAATTATAAAAGTTCTTAAGACAGTCTCGCTCTCGCACAACCCATGCCAAAAAATCAAAATATTACAGCTCATGAAGAATTATTTAATTATTGAGTTATCATTAGTGGTAACCTCATCTTCATCATCATCATCACCTTGCCAAGACCAGACAATGTCTTTAAGAGCTGGCCTAACGTCATCCTCACAGAAGAGGTAGTACTCCAAAGTGTCCCCGGAGGATTTGCAGAACTCGACGACAGAGACTTCAGGAGCAACTTCGAAAACTTCCGCCGTCACGGAGAGCCTCCCTTTACGGCCTTCTGTTCTCCTTTGTAGCTTCATCTTGCAGTCTTTGACATGTTTTACCCTCATGTTCATCTCACGAGCCGCCTTCTCCAGCCTCTCCTTGACGGATATTGCCGGGTACTTGGATGTGAACATCCGCTTTGGCTTCCTTTTTATCTCGAATAGGTTGGAGAGGTCGAAACCTGAAGACATTGAAGTGATGAATTGGAAAGCGTTGAAAGATCTTGGAGAAACTCCGTCGTCTATTTCCTCATCTTCGTACTTGTCTTTCTTCTTTTTCTTTGCTGGTGGCTCCGGTGGAGATGGGATTGTTTCGTCGATTGAAAAAGCTACCGGTGGTGTAAAATTCTTTCGGAACCATGGAATCAGTTTGATCTCCGACATTGAAATGCGTTGTTCAGGATCAGGCACAAGCAATCTTGAGATTAGTTCCTTAGATTCTGAGGAAAACCACGGTGGGAACTCGCATTCAGCCTTGAAGATCTTCCTGTTTTATTATTATAGAAAGGTTCAAATCAAGCAAGAAACAATACTTTGATTTTTGATTTGTTCACATTCCGGTTCAACAATACTAAGTAAATAATCAAACAAGAAACAGTACTGTCACTATGGAACATGAAATTTGGATAACATAACGAATTAATATACCCAAAATTTATCTTTTTAGTTTATATTACTCGAACAAATAATGCAAATACTATCTTTTTTTGTATGTGTATCAGTGTATGTGTGTGCATACTTTTAAAGAATATATCATATGTGTATACCCAATTTTTGTATCTATTGGAATAAGTTAAATTGTCCTATTCAAATAATTGACCTAATCAAAACAAAATACAGTATGTATTTTTAGTTCTCTCATTTGTCTTTTTAAAATGAATAAAAAAAAAATAAACGGTTAGAATTGGTTAACCCAAAACCCGGTCAAGGCATACTTACGTGTACAATGTCATGACGTTTTCGTCGATAAACGGCAAGAAGCCAGCAAGGAGTGCATACAAAACAATCCCGCACGACCAAATATCCGCCATAGCTCCGTCGTATCCTTTATTCCGTAAAACCTCCGGCGCAACGTAAGCCGGCGTCCCGCACCGCGTATGTAAAAGGTCATCGCTGCTGCTACGTCTTCCACCTAGCCCTTCCGGCATCATCAAAGCGGAAAGTCCGAAATCCGAAACCTTGAGATCGCCTTCTCCGTCAAGCAACAGATTCTCCGGCTTGATATCGCGGTGGAAAACACCGCGGCTGTGGCAAAAATCCACCGCGGATATCAGTTGTTGGAAATACTTTCTGGCTAGATCCTCCGGGAGTTTCCCGTCTCTATCGATCATCTCGAAAAGCTCACCGCCGTTGACGTACTCCATAACGAAGAAGATCTTCTTCTTTGTAGCCATCACTTCACGGAGCTCGACAACGTTGGGATGACGGAGGAGACGCATGACGGAGATCTCACGTTCGATTTGCTCCATCATGCCACGACGTTTGAATGCGCGGTCTTTTTTGATGACCTTGATCGCCACGTCATCGCCGGTGGAGATCTCTGTTCCGTGATAGACTTTGGCGAAGTTACCGGTGCCGAGTAGTCTTCCGATCTCGTACTTGTCGAACAAGACAGTACGGTTTGATTCCTCCATTGTCTCTGGACTTTGTTATACTAGTTAATTACAAGTATATGTGAGGAGGATACTTATGTAAGAAAATTTGTGACTGGTTATATTTATAAGCAGAAGTGATTTTATTTATAAATGTTATCTACTTTGTTTGATATGCGACGACTAAGTGAACTGTGAAGAAATGTTCTGTCCTTATCTAAACAAAGTGATGTGCATAAGCTCTGCCAGCACAATAAAACATGACCGAAGCCAAAAGAAGCGAAGCGAAACTAAATCCGGAAATTGAATTCAATTTTACTCGATCGGCTTTTTGCTCTTTGTATTGAATGCTTAAAAAAGGAAAAAGATGGTTAAAGACTAGTATGATCAAAGTAGATATTAAGTTATTAACAAAGTAAAGCATGTAAAAGAAATACTAAAGAGTGAATGGCCATTTCTAATTAGGAAGATGCAAAGATAAAAGAATAAGAGGACAAATCACTCTAAATAAAATAGAAAAATTAGGATTTTTTTAGCATTAGGTTTTGCATAAATTATTAGAACATATATCAAAAAAAAAAGAAGAATTGAATGCCTCTTTTTTATAAGTTTTAAGCTGGTGAAATTTGTTCTTTTTAATTATATATAAGACATTCTAAAAATATTAAATTATTATTTCTGACATCAAACATATTAATATTTTTTTTTTATAAAGGGCTTTCAATTAAAATGCATAGTGACCATTACAAGCTATGACACTGAGTCATACAGTTTTCAATTAAATGTATTTTTTTTTTAACTATGTCTAGAATAAAAGTCCTCTTCATCTAGTTATAATAGTGTTCTTGCATATTTCTGACCATATAATAAGTTGTTAAGAGTTTTCAGAATCGAGTTAAGTATTGATATATACTAAAAATAAGAAGAGTAAATCCCTATCCTCTTGTATTGTGGACGACATGAAATTGACGTGGAATCACCGTTAATGCTACGCATGTTTTGATGTGGATACGCATTAATTAAAAATAGTAACTTATCCCGATAAAATTTCAATGAACTGTCTTTTTTTGGTAAGGCAAGATGTGACCTTTTCTACTTGGCCCTTTAATAATTTTTAGACAATTTTTTGACTTTTCATAGAGGATTTTCTTATTTTCTTTCTTTTCTCCCATATTTTTCCTACTTTGGAAGATCGTATCGGAAAGTGATAATCTCTCATACAATAGTAATAGTAGCTACCAAATCTTCCTTTTTGCTTAAGACTTTATAATTTTCGGAACCTAAGTAAATTTTGGAAGAGTTCTAAATAATTTTTTTTTTTTTTTAAATTGAAAATTTTATCAACTAAAGGATTTTTTTTAGTTAAAATTTATTTGAAATATATAACTGGAGCCTGTTTCATTTATTGAAATATATGATATTTTTGGGAGTTCTATTTAAGTTCATATTTTATTTTGCTGGGTTCAGGGTCGGTCCTGCCTTCACCTACTACATTCGGTAAGCTTTCTGCATCTAGCCGTCGTTTATTAAATATGAAAGTACGTTTTGCTGAAACACTCTTTGTTAGAAAAGGTTTCCATAATATGCCTACAAACATTCTTCGTTCCTAGGCAACTCTTTTTCTCACTTGTGGTAACAAGATTAGAAGAGGGAAAAAAAATATCACTTCCACCAGTCGTCACACTTGATGTTATGTGCTAACAAGAACCCATGATTCGTTTCCATTAATATTATTAAATACAAATACGAATGGATCGGACTCGGGAGTTTATATACGGCTAAGATATAAGTACTCATTTTTAACGAACATACATAACAAATCCAAGAAACTGTGATATGTGTCATGATTTGGACCCACGATTAACGCCAAATTTGTTTTGTTCTTACGCAAGTTCATACTATAACAAAATATGTACTGACAGAACGAAGGGTAACAAACAAGGTAAGTTCACAAATCACAATCGCCTATTGCACTGTTTTATGGCTAATTGCTAGATACATATGGGACTGCATGCCCGATTTGTTTGTATTTTGTCGATCACTAGGCCGTCGAAACTAGCTACCGAAACCCGACCATGCCATGAATTTTGTAGGACATCATTAATCATGTCCAACTCTAGTAAACAGTATATATAGTTGATTGGAGTATACCGTAATCAGAGTGAAATGATCATTTGCCAAATTTAGCTAAATAAGCCATCATTTGCACCGCATATGGGTTAAATATTGCATTACGTAGAATTTTTTTGACCAAATGTTTAGGTGTTTCTACTTCGAAAAAATCTAAAGATTAACTTCAGTTACCTAGCTTTGTCCCGATGAATGAAAACCTAAAAATGTTGTTCGAGTGTATCTATATGTATTCTGCCAAAATACGGATCAATCCATATGATATAATTAGAGAAAGTTGATTAAGCTAAGAAGACTTTTAAATGGAGCTTCGAAAATGTCTTGAACTAGATAAAATAAAGTAGTATATAATTGGTGTTGTTGATTAAACTCAACATGTCAAGAAAATATCCGATTGTTGAGTACATGGATCTTAAAATTGTATGACCTACAGCTACGTACATAAAAGAAAAACCAATTGACTCTCGGAATGAATATATTGGGTGAAAATGGAAGACTTGTAAGAAAAAGAAGTTTTGTTGATGAAACTTGGACACTTGGTGATAAAGAAGAATGCTTTAGTCTCTTATCTTTCATCGAATTCTATTTCTAAACTTGGTTTAATTTCTCAACGAACTAGGCCTCGGCGCTCTTAATTTTCTTATTTTTTCACGTTTGCATTAGCATATGATCAAACAGAAACACAAATTAAAGTCCACTGTCTTCTAAATTTCCCAATCGCTTCACAAATATCAATACTGACTTCAATTAAAGCTTGTGAGAAAGATGCAATCATCACCAACTGCAAAGAGATACATATATTTATTCCTGCAAGATATATATACACACACATTTGACCACATAATCATCGTGATTTCAGTCCAACGACTCACTTACCCAAGAAAAATGAAAGGTGTAAACAGTAGGACAACAAATTCATTGTAGTGTTGATATTTTCTCGACAAACACCAAAAAAAATCAACAGCATTAACAGTACAAAAGCGGAAAGACATGACACATCAACATGTGGCACCAATACAACAAATTCATACATAATGGGTTGTATTAGTTTGCATACAACATGCGTGTTTTTTTTTTCTGAAGCAGTTGCATAGAAACATGTTCTCAAATTAATCTAACAAACCAAACCCTTAAAAAGAATATTCTCACAATATTCATGTACACAAATTTAACATGGAATCAAATATAATATTTATATATAAAAATGTTAAGTACAACTAACTATATACTAACATATAACTTTTTCTTGTTAAATAATAAGCTAATCATGTAGCTCATTGAATAAAAATGTACGAGCCAACCATTTAAATAACAAGAAAAGCAACGACTCATATTATAATGCAAATATCATGACCAGTACTCTTCACGCAAAATTAGATGATATGATCGCATGAATCAAATGACATATATATATATATATAGATATATAACAGTATATACACAAAGGGAACTACTAGGGATTAAAACGCCTCGAGAGAGACAGAGAGGAAAAAGAAACGATATAATATATACATGAATCGAGAAAAAATTAAGGACCATCCTATTAAAAAAACTAGGTTACCATGCTAATCTAACTAAACCACGCGTTAACTCATAGATTAAGCTTTTTCGATAATACCCATCTCTTAAAATATAATGAATGTTTAAAGGCTAAAGGTCTCCTCGAGCATGCAAGCAGATCGAACCAAAATCTATACACAAGAACAAACCATCCTTCAGATCGTATCTTCTTACCTTAATCTGGAGATGAACAAGAAAGAGAAAGAGAGATTGTATATGTGAGAGAGATTGAGACAAAGAGAACAAGGACAGGCCAAAGAGATCAGCACCGGAATCTGACAGAAAGAGCAGTGAGCACGCAAGAGAAGCAAATGCAATGATATGCAAATTGCCTTTGTGTGCTCACTCTCTTCTGTCAGTTTCTTTGCGTTTCTCTTGTCCCAACCTCATTCACTCACACAATCCATCCAACTTCAGAGATCTACAAGATGAAACAAGGAACAAGAGTGAGACATCTAGTGTTAGATCTGAGTTTTAACAAGAGAAGGCAAAGAACCAAGAGAGAGAAAGAGAATACATATATGATAAGAGAAGAGAGATTCCAGTTAAGATAACCCTTTCGAAGATCAAATCTAGGGTTTTTTTTATAATGTCTAAATCTAGGAAAAAAACATAACCAAAAAAAGCAAAAAAGAAAAGGAAAAGAAAGAGAGTAAAGAAACAAAGATCTGATGAGAAGATAAGAGAAAACCTTATCTTTCTCTCTTTCAAAGAGTCTTACCTTTCTTTATGGCTTTTGTCGCTTTCTTTATCTCTCTTACATGCAAAGGGAACAGATGTCTGGCGAGGCATTGAATTGAACAGAACATTTGAATTTCTAGAGACCTAAAAATGGCAACCCACAAGACTCCAATAAACTTGAGATTTGAGAGTGAATAATGAATGAATGGTTCTACTTCTATTGATGATGAAGGTGTGTGTATATATAAAGATTAGGAACGAGTTTGCCTTTTTCCCTTTTTTTCTTTTGGCCAACAATATTACCTCTAAAAATATGACTATTTAATTTATTAATGGGCATTTACTTCCTCCTTGCCCTTAATTTGATTATTACTCCTTTTAATGTCTCATAATTCCTTTGTTGGCGGAAGACCAGCACAAAAAAGCCCTAAAAATGGAAATTTATAGAAGGTAAATTATATAAACAAAGTGTACGAGTCGATGATAGCTACTAAATGACAATTTGTTTCAACTATTGAACTTTTCCCTTCGAAATACTTGCACTAGCTCCTCGTTTCTAATTAATCCAAGTTTAGAAAATAATTTGTTTTTTTTTTTAAAGATACATCTTAATTTAAACCTTTTATGCATGCATGTATTCTTATGAATTGTAAACTTGGAAAAAATAATAAATTAGTGTTATTTTTTAGAGTAATAAAAACCGTAAATCATAGAAAATAATGTATTTCTAATCAATTTTTAAAATGATTTGTAACATATATAAAAAGTTATAATAATAGATGCGTATTTATGAACCAAATTATGTTTTTTTTTTTTTTGTCAAGAAAGAAACAAACAAGACTTAAAAAAAAAGAATAGATCGAGTATTTGTGCCACAGATTTAAACGATTATAAATTTTATTTAACTATTATTGTTGAATTCTTTATTAACAGTTATTTTTAGGTAGATATATAATTTATTATGGAGGTTAGCATTCTAATTTAGGGTTTAGTTTTGTTTGTAGTGTACGTAATTAGATAAATTAGACATCCACATAAAACATAAAATTTTGTGAATATTATATATTTCAAATGAAAGTAAGAAATGCACTTTTTCTTTTACCTTTTCCATTATGTATACTTAACCAAATGTCGACCAGATACCATTTACATGACTTTCTATTAATGTTCATTTATCAAATATTGGTTTCTATTAATGTTATGGGGAGAAGTTTCCCTTTTTGTTATGGGAATAAAAGAAATTTCTATTTAAGAATAATAGTAATGGAGTCAACAAATTTTTTGACTTTCGTCAATTATATTTGGATGAACTTGAACCACTTTATATTTTTGTAAAATGGAGTATATTTAGAATTTTGAGTTAATTGCTTAGTATATTGTTTGTACTCCACCATATAAGAATACTATATATTATGAAAAACATCATTCACCGTACATAGTTAAAACTATATCTAACAAAATACTGATCACTTTATTCCACTGCTATTTACCTAATTAGAAATCCATTTATTACCATTTTCCTTCAAATCTTTTCTATTTTATGCCACTAAATAGACTCTTTCTTTGTAGCAACTAAAACTTTATATATATATATATAGTTATCAACCTTTATATTTGTTTTCTTCACAAAATAAAGAAAAAAAATTAAGCAAAAGAAATATTGTATTTTGCTTTGATATTGTATGATTAATCTATAACCATCACAAGATATATATCGCATCGTATAGGTTTTTATTTTTAAAAAGGCAATTAACAGTCGGCCAAAAATAATATATATTCAGCCATATATACTAAATCTTTCAAAAAGAATGCCATAATGTAATGAAATACATGTAGTTATCTATATAAAAAAGTTCAATGTTTTTATATTACCTCCGAACAATTTCATAAATTATGAATAATTGTGGATACATAATCTAAATTTTTTTTTTTTTAATATAATATCTAAACTTAGTTATTATATATAATGCCAAGGAGAATGAGTGCGGCTAGTCGGCTACCGCATCTTCAAAACGTTTGCAACATCTTGTCTCTATAATTGCATCATGCATGCAAACGATTTGCTTCTCAATTTAGTCTTTTGAATTGTTTCAACTAAATATATTATAATCTAGGTGAGCTAAGGGCATATAGAAACATCGAATATTATCTTTGCAGAATATTGACATTTTACACATTTTGGAATCGTGGTCGCATAAACTTCTAATCGACTCAATCTAAATCAAATAGCAGAATCGTGGTCGCATAAACTTCTATCGACTCAATCTAAATCAAATATATACTACTATAAGTTATCTAGATAAAAGGAATAGGTAACGAATAGATTCAATGGAATATGTCTCGAATACACCAAAAGAATACCAAAGAAAAGGAAAACAAAGATAAAGTAGTGAAGCTTTATCGAGAAAAAACTCAAAAAGAATAAGAAAAAAATTGTTGGCATGCATTGGATGGAGGCATATTAAAGTGACGTGGTGTCACAATAAACCAGAGAGTCGCATGAAACAGTCTGACCGTTGATTTGAGACATTCATTCCCTGCCGTTGGATCTGGCACTTTTACAAGACACCTTTCCTTGTTTTCAAAGACTTTTCCCTTTTCTTAGTGGCCAATTGGCTAAACAGAGATCAAACGAAATAGACTGAATAATAAAAACTTGATATAGTAAAAATACGAAAATATGTCAAAATTATCAATTTAGATAATTATTTTTAAAAATCTTATTAATATAGTATATAATTATTGTATTATTTTACATTTTTGAACACAAACTTATAATTCAGTGATAAAATTTTATATAAATTATTAATATAATTTGTACTTTAAATACCTAATTATAATATAGACGGTTGATAACTGAGTAGATTCTTTCTCCCACTAGATTTCTATCCGTCTTCAATTTTTGGTAGTTAGTTATTTAACTTGTAAAATCTTAATCTGTCCAGTCCAACTTATGTTTTGGCATTAGCCATTTGTTTTTCTTTTCATATATGGTTATTTTTAATTTAATTTTCAAATTTTCAATTTACTCTTTCAATCCAAAATAAACTATATTTAAGTAGTTGTGTTTTGCATTTGCTCTTGCACGATGTGCACGCTCTTCTTGGTTGGCCATCTTATGAAGATTCAGTCAATCTAAATTCCAAATTATGGAGGTTTCCAGAACACCTCCATCTACGATGGAGAGCTCATATGCTTAGTAGTATTTTGCTCTCTGCATTTGAAGGATCATAAATCTTAGGATTCTGTCTTCTTCAACAGTAATCCAAAACGGTTTTACCTGTTGGGTTCATGCTCTAATTAGATAGTTTGAAGCTCTTTTGAAAATTGAAAGGAAAATAGATATGGACGAGTACCTGATGGACTCATGCCTTAATTAGCCATGTGTTTTTTTATGTATAGACGGTTTATCATATGAGAAAAAAACCAACAAATATTATATAGACTGTTAATAACTATAACAAATAATTTATAATATCTATTATTTTCTTATATTTATATATTTAAAGATTTGGATCACCACTCGGACCAGTGTTACATTAAAGATTTTCAAAAATCTTAATTACCTAAACTAAAATAATGATTTTTGGTTTTTAAATAAAAATAGAAAAGAATAAAGCATATTTTTGTCAACATTGTGCCACATCCAACCATCCCATTAGCCAAAATAAATGTTTTAACTTATGAAATTAAAGTAATTGGATCATAAAATAATTTAGGGATCAATGGTTAGTAAAACAATAAATAAGTAACCTCACAATTAAGTAATGTTCTCGAATGTGAACACACGATTATATTTAATGGTATCAATCACTAAATTTGATTACTCAAGTTTAAATTAAGAATTTTGTTCTCGGAATGGTACTTCCAAAGCTCCCCGTACACAGGTGCAACATAGGTTCAACTTAATGTTTGCTTTTTATTTGATCATTAAACTAGTATATCAAATATATGTTAATTTTGGCAAACTAACGAGTTTTATTCGAATTTTTATTTTACCATCCTTGTCAAAAGAGAAACCCATGCATTAGTAAATAACTAGGTTTTTTTTTCTGACAAATATAAATTAGTAGTCTTAATAACATAATGAACAGTTCAAAATAATTCTAGTTATTCAAAAATACTTAAAAGATTAGCTAATTTTGATTAGTCTGTGTTATTAGCAGTCATCATTTGCTTTGGTTTGTTTGTTGCTTTCGTTTTAAAAACATTTGTTTTGTCATATCATTTCATTAAATCATTCGTTCAAATGCTCTATAAATCACTACTCTTACTAACACAATGTACATTTTAAAATGTATTTTTATTATTCAAAATACTTAGAAGTAACTAAATTTTGATTTGTATAGTATTAGTACTCAACATTTGCCTTGCTATGGTATCTTAGTTTCATTCTAATACCTTTTTCTTTAATCATATCATGATCTCTTTAAATTTAAATCATTCCTTCGGATTAAGACATAGTTTTTTCCGTTCCAATTTATTTTCCTGTTTTTTTCTTTTGATATAATTTATAGGAAAATCCCATAAAAAAATATTTTGGCAACTACTTTCACATTAAACCTCAAAGTTTAGAACTCCTACAATAAACCATCAAGGTGTCAATTTTGTTACTTGGAACAATTTTGTTACTTGGAACAATTTTGTCACCGTTCAAAACTTTGGAAGATTAATGTGGAAGTGTTTTTTTAATGGGATTTTTGAAAAAAGGCTAGTCCATGTGCTTATGATTATACAAATAGGCCAGACTTGAAATTAGCAAGTACCCCTACAAACAATTACAGTGATTCAGAAAATGGACAAAGAACTAAGAAACATAACGAAACAACAATCACCAAGTGAATGAAACTAAGACACACAAGAGACGAACAATAGGCTAAGACATCTCCTGGAAGCTGATTCAGTCTTGTACTGAGACTGATACTAAAACTGAGTGAGTTGTTGGATTTTGCGAGCTTGGAAAAATTTGCAGCGTCCTTTTCCACTCGAGTCGATTTCTTCGCTCCTACTCTCGCATGTTTTGAACCCAAAACTGCTTAGTTTCGCTTGTCGTTTGCTGCTACTTCCATTACCACTCTCTTCAGTTTCATCTGCTTCCCTGCTCAAGTGCACAAAACATTACATTCAGATTCTTACAACAGATTGAGATACATGAAGTGTTTTAACAGATCTCCAAATGCTTGATCATAGCGCTAATAGAACATAGAAACAAGCAGACAAAAAAAAAAACTAACCATGCAACTTCAACCTCGCCCTTCAAATGTGCAGTGCAAGTTCCCCAACTGAAGCGGACCAGCGATGGGAATCCAAACACAGAATGTTTGTGTTGCACTAACCATGCCTTTGTCTCAGGATCTGAATTGCATTACAAACATATCAGAGTGTAAGTATTGCTTAAAACATAAACGGTTTGAGGAAAGAATTGTACCTCCAGGATATCCAGAACCAAAGTTTCTGTTAATATTTTCTCCGGTTTCCTCTACCAACCATTCTCTCAACGCTCTGTCTCTTGTCACCTGAGTAAGTAATAGAAATTTAGTGACCTTTAGCTAGTGGAAAGCTGTGAGAGATAGATAGTGACTAGTGAGAAGCCATAACATATTACCTTAGCCACAATACTTGCCCCACTAACAATAGGGAATAGACTGTCAGCTTTCTTTGAAACGACAAACTTGATTGAAGGAAACCTCTCTGACAATTTTATTCTGTATTTCTCGGGATCTCCCACAGTATCCAGATATGCCTGCAAAGGTAGTTAAGGGTTTTAAAGCTTGAGAATATGCATATATGGTAAATAACTCGATCACTCAAAAGATGATGCATCTGTTTCCATCAAAAGCTAATCACCTCTGTTAGAAAAACTCCCAGGTCCAGTACCCTTTTGATAAGACCCATCGCAGAGTTATGTGAAATCTCATTTAAATTAGTCTTATTCCTGTAGAAAAACAAACCAAAGCTATAAGATATAAGAACCATATGAGCCTTTCAATCTATCAGCTTCACAAACATTACACTAGTACTAACTTTGCGAGCATCTTAGCTGAGAGTTCCCTGGGATCAATGACATCAACAGCCCATCCAAGAGAATTGTCAAGCTTTAAGTTTTCATACAATTCTTCTCTTTTCTCCTCTTTTAGAGTCTTTGAATCTGCAAGCATATCGAGCAAAGGCTTTAGGAGAACAAAACGAGGCAAGAGACTGTAAATGTGATGAAAAAGTTTCCTGCTTTACTTATGCCCTCCCAAATTGGAACGTCCAATACATGCTTATACTCAAAACATACAAGCATTGTGCAGCAAAAAAAACTTAAGGGAAACAAAAAGTGTCAAGAGATTATAAATTTGATCAAAAGTGTCATGCTTTTTACTTATGATCTCGTCGCAGAACCATAAGATTACACTAACAACTGAAGGGTTAAACAATATAGAAACACAAATGTAATCCAATAGCAGAAGAAGAACCTACTCAATGCATCTCAAACCTCAAAACATACATCTCAATTCTTCAACACAAAGGCATAACAGCAAAGAACTTTTATAAATGTGAGCAAAAGTCTCATGCTTTATGACACCCTCCCAAATTGGAACGTCGCAGTAAGATATGCTAATACTAACAACTGGTTGCTTTTAAGAATTCCAAAACGTTCCACTAGCAGAAGAAGAATCTACTGATTGCATCATAAACCCAAAAAGCACATCTGAACTCTTCAACACAAAGGAATACAATGTGAGTGTTATTATTACCTGCAAAATGGAGAGAAGCCAGAGAAGACTGGTAGGAAACAGGACAATACATACATCCATACACCATCGGACCTATCTCGTCAACACAAAATTAATCAGATTTTTCTTCTCTCACACACTACAAATTTTGACAAGATAGATAGAAATTGACCTAGAACAGGACCCCTTCCGGCTTCGTCAATACCAATGAGACAAGGCTGAGAAGCCCATTCTGGTGTCAAACAATCCGACCCCATTCCTTTTTAAATCCTTTCAAGAAACATATGTAAATTGGGGGTTTAGCCGCACTTCTGGGCAGATTTTAAAAACTAAAAAAGCATTGGACTTTATGAAAGACTAGTCCAGAAAAATTCGAACTTTACATAGAAATAGTGAATCGCTTGTGCAGGTTTGGGTTACAAAGGGATATTGAACGAGACAAGCAATGTTGTGTGAGATGATTGGGGGAAGGGGTAACTCACCAGAAATCAAGAGACCTAAGCAAATCGGCGAAGATATTAGTGGCGAGATAGAGTGTGTATCGACGGTCGCTTCACGGTTCTCTAAAATTACACTGCTTGCCGTTTCGTCGTAGCAATGTTGGTAAGAATGTGCTTTTGCCTACGTGCTACAAATTTATTATTAATACTCTAATTTTCAATCAAAAAGAAAACAAAAATTTGGGTAAAATGATAAATATATATTCATAAAATTTCACTAATCCAAAAAGAAAAAAAAATCAGAAAAATTCTTCTATTTTATGCTATACACAAATAAATTTTTTAAAAACTCATAAAAGTTCATAAAATACCCATACACAAATAAATAATTTTATTTGATAATGAATCAATGTTACAGTCTGTGCAACGTAACTTACATATCCAATGTATGATATGTATTGGTGTGATAGATTTTTTGTATATTGAAATCAAGTAGTGCTTCAGATGGTACATCAAATGGAAGAATGAATCTTCATTTATAAGATAATAGAACAAAAATATTAAATGGTTGAAGGTTTGGATTGAAATTGAGTAATCGATTTGAAACTGAAAAGTTTGGATTCTCCCATAAAAATGTGAAAGTCATGGATTACATTGAAATATTATAGCAGAAAGCACAAAAAACATTATTAAAGACATAACATTATTAAAGTGACAAACAAACATTATTAAAATGGAAAAGTGAAAATAAAAACACACACACTTAACTTACAATTAATTTCCAAATAAGTCCTGACTCAACTTCTGCAACAAGAATTTACTATGATCATCTAGATGCTCCTTTTCACTTAGCTTCATAAACATCTTCATATTGCTAGTCATAATCCTATCTTTCATCAATTGGTTTGCCTCCTCTTGCCTCATGACTATTTTGTCCAATCGTTCCAACTCTTGCTCCTTCAATTCTTTAACTTCATTCCACTCTTTGTTGACCACTTCTAATAAGGCGCCTTTACCTTTCTTTTTTACATTTTTTGTAGCCGCATCCCTCCCCATTGAATGAGCATTAGTTCCTGTAGAGTTGGAATCACTAGCATCACTGTCGTAGGCTCTTTCACTAGTTCGAGAGACATTATTTCCTTTTACCGTAGGTGGATAGTCTTCCTCTATTTTCTTTCGACGCTCCCTAAACCGATTGATGATATATCTCTCTTCAATTTCAGACTGTCTTTTATAAGCTTTGATATCAAAAAAAAATTCTGAAGGATCCATGCAAATTTTTTTAGTAAGATAAGAGTTGTGATAATGGTACATTAATGGAAGAATGAGTTCCTATTTATAAGAGAGAATGGAACCAACATAGCAAGTGGTTGGAGGCTTAGAAAAAAATTGAGTGGTTGAAATCAAATGGATTAGATAAAGATTGGATTCTCTCATAAAAAGCCAAAAATCGTGGATTACATTGACATAATTAAAGCAGAAAACAACAAACAAATATTATTAAAGTCAAACACACATTAACATTATTGAAGACAAACATACATTATTAAAGCAGAAAGCGACAAAACAAATATTATTAAAGCGGAAATAATGAAAATACAAACATTCACTTGACTTACAATTAATTTCCAAATAATTTGTTGGCCAACTTCTCCTACAACAATTTTGCTTCAGTCATCTATATGCTCATTTCACTTAGCTTCATAAACATCTTAATCTTTTTAGCCAATGTCCTAAAAAATCTCATTGAATTTACTAGTACATTATGAAAAAAATTTGTAAAAAATGGGCCAAATTTTGTTTATAAAAATATGGGCCACAAGCTGTTGCTTCACCACCTTTTCCTAAGAGCCAGCTCTGTTCTTGTAACACCTTGATTTCAAGGATATGAGGAGAAATTTAAAAGAATTGATTTGAGCACCTAATACTATGTGTGATTCAACTTGTAAGTAACCAAAGTGCACTTATCTTTGCAGTCAAAAAACCTAAGAGAACTACACAGTTAAGTGTGCTTATGCTGGTATAGTTTTAAAATAGATAACTTTTGGGGAAATGATTTTCGAAACCGTGTGAGTGAGGACAAAACACAAGAAAAGATTATGTGTTGATTTGTAGGATCAATAAACAACTCTTTAGAGTCTCTCAGACATAGCAAACCGACCGTCATATAAAGATGGACCCAAGAGCCAGTAGTAGACGTGGATCCACTAAAACAAGTGAGCCCATTAGCCATGAATGGATATAGGACCCACTTAGTTGTGGCAGTCGGAGCCAACTAAAGTTCCAAAGCGTCGACTTCAATCTTAAATATGAACCTAGGGTTATTCCATTAAACCATGCCAAACCAAAAAAATTTAAAATAATCCAAACATTAACCGATCATTGGTAATTTAGTATTGACCGACATTCTCCTTGGTGTCGATCGACACCCAAACCGATAACCCAGTTTGCGGACGTTACATGAACAATAAACATATAATTTTTATCAGAAACATATAACTTATACATTAGTTTACTAGTTTTTATATATTAATAACTTACATACCTTTAATACATAAAAATTAACAAAAAAAAATAATATATAAAACATACCTTACTTAATTTATTTTTCTAATTCATTGAACATATGAATTTGATGAACATGGACAACATAAATTATAAATGACAAGAATCATGTATTTAAGTTGATGTCTTCAAATAAAGTAATTGAATACACCCATCAAATTCATATAGGATTGGCCAAATTGAGAATTCAGAAAGAAGAAGGAAGAAAAAAAACACATAAAACTAGTTTGCCTCTTTTGCATCATGATGCAACCATTCATAATCCGCCATCTCATCAAAACTACACGTGTCCAATTATCATTCGCTATTTAAACGTACACCTCCGTGTCAACCAAAAAAATTAAAGAAGTTACTATTAGACGAAGACGACGACGACCCTCTCATAAGCCACGGCGACGAGAAAATTACACAGATTCTTTTTTGTCTCCGGCGAGATCTCAGTCTGATCCTTCACGGTGGCGTCGACGTCAGGGCAACAACAAGCTCTCTTGAGAAGAAAGCCATTATCATCATCTCCTCCTTCGCCATCAGCAGCAGCTTCGGCTGTTCGAGCTCCCGCGGTGAGGAAACCGAGTAGTTCTCCTGAGTATCCGTTTTGGCAGCAGAACTGGTTTATCGGTTTGCTATTTTTCATGGCTTTAGGATTCTTCTGCCTCGCTATCTTCCTTTACCTAAGTCTCGATCCTGATTCTGGTTACACGTCTGCTTCTGCCGCCGATTCTGGTAAAGAAGGTGTTGAGGTATTGTGTGTTTTAGATCCCTAATCTGTTTCGATTGTGGTAACTGCAATTGTTGATTTTGGCTTTAAAATTCGAATTGTGTTTGATCGTATGAATAAAGAATCTCATAAATTTATGTTTTCGCTGTGGAATAGATTACTTATGGAAGTGCGATCAAACTGATGCACGAGAAGACTAAATTTAGACTGCATTCTCACGATGTGCCGTATGGATCCGGAAGTGGTCAGCAATCAGTTACTGGGTTTCCTGGCGTTGTTGATTCCAACAGCTATTGGGTATCATTGCTTCTTTCTTTGTATCTTTGTTGCTCGTGTGCAGAGACCATCCTGTTCATATAGTATCATGTGTAATTTAGATTGAAGCAACTAAAAGATGTTAGCAATGGGTATATTTCAAAGTATTGAAGTCACTTTCTTATCTAGAAAGAATTAGACAATGGATTGGATGTGTTTTTTCTGAACCAAAGAAACTGTTGCATATGATGTTCATTCATCTCACACTTTAAATCCCATCTGTTTGGTTTGAAGTTATGGTGGAGTAATTGATTTGATGAATCATCTTGTTATGGATTATTTGTTTTACAGATTGTTAAACCAGTGCCTGGGACTACAGAAAAACAAGGTGATGCTGTCAAGACTGGGGCAACCATTAGATTGCAGCACATGAAGACCAGAAAATGGCTCCACAGTCACCTGCATGCATCCCCAATCTCAGGGAACTTAGAGGTTAGTATTGTCTTCCGTTTAAAGTTTTTGTACTCCCTGATCCACTAA
>NC_025693.1:34025985-34056943 GCF_000633955.1 Camelina sativa
TATGGTGGAGTAATTGATTTGATGAATCATCTTGTTATGGATTATTTGTTTTACAGATTGTTAAACCAGTGCCTGGGACTACAGAAAAACAAGGTGATGCTGTCAAGACTGGGGCAACCATTAGATTGCAGCACATGAAGACCAGAAAATGGCTCCACAGTCACCTGCATGCATCCCCAATCTCAGGGAACTTAGAGGTTAGTATTGTCTTCCGTTTAAAGTTTTTGTACTCCCTGATCCACTAAGCTTAGATGTAAAAGAAGTATCTGGAGTTGTTAAAGCATTTAGACTCGAGAGACTGGTAGGTTTAGGAAATCAATATAGAGAGCTAGTTAGTAGTAAGAGGACGTTTACTTGCGTGTCTATTGTCTTTATCAATTGTGAAGTACTATACTGATTTCAATTTGTAGTTGTATTTTCCTTCTTGCTAAGCTTAGATGTAAAAGAACTATCTGGAGTTTTTAAAGCATTTAGACTCGAGAGGGTCTAGGAAATCGAGCTAGTAGTAAGAGCACGTTTACTTGTTGTGTGTCTGTCAATTGTGAAGTACTATACTGATTTCAATTGGTGGTTGCATTCTCGTTCTTGCTAACCCATTTTCATGGTGCAGGTTAGCTGTTTTGGAGATGATACAAATTCCGATACGGGGGATCACTGGAAGTAATAATCCTAAAAGCAACTTTATATTCTCAACTAATGTTTAGTCTAATCCATATCCACCGCAGAAACTCACGCACTTTACCATCTGCTTGTAGGCTTATAATCGAAGGAAGCGGGAAGACATGGAAACAGGACCAAAGAGTCCGTCTTCAACACATAGACACTAGTGGCTACCTCCATAGCCATGACAAGAAGTACCAACGTATAGCCGGTGGTCAGCAAGAGGTAAACTATATATCTTATCTAACCCCGTGATCTCTTCTGGTTTAGTCTTCACAGAAATTATTGGCAATGTCTTTAAAACTCATGATTAGATAGATATTCAACAAGCTTTAACATCTGATTCGGTTCTTCGGGAACACAGGTCTGCGGAATTCGGGAGAAGCGGGCGGATAACGTTTGGTTGGCAGCAGAAGGAGTCTACCTTCCTGTTAACGAGAGCAGCAAGTAAAGGTGAAGAGAGCAATAACTTCTCTCGAGGACTTTGAATCTCATATTTTTACTATCTAAACTCATAAACAAGAAAATAGAGATATATTTGCTAATTTTCGATTGAGAATACTTTTAGTCGCACGGATATATATTGTTTTGGTAGATATTTTGCATTTAACTCGCTTTTGTTCTATCACCCAGAGAGACACCATCTCAATTTGTCCAACAGAATCTGCTAAACATATAGTTGTCTTAAGAAGTAAGAAGCCATCAGCATTACATTTGAGACCCAGTTGCTACGCAGCTGGTGGAATAGGATCTATATCCCTTGGATGATCAATAGCCAATTTCCACGTTAAAGACTTGTTCTCTACAATCTTTAAAAGCTATCGCGAATCTAATTATTGTTACTAACTTTTCATAAAAAAAAGATACTAAATGATCCAAAGAAAGCTCAACTGGAATTATGGATTCACTTCACCATCTGTAAACCTTTCTACTGATAAAATTTGTCAAAGAGCCAATGTTTGAAACGCTAGGATAATAACGTTTCTTCTTCTTCTTCTCATCCTTGCTTAGAACATCTGTTACTACAATTTTTATTTTTACTACGAGATTATTATCTTGAATTCATCGCTAAACATGGTGACAAAGCGACACATGTAAAGTGTTCAGTTTTGAGGGATATTGTAGTATTCAAGAGTGAGGCTGTAACTACGACAATCTTGGGAGTGAGATGTCTCTCAATCGGATCTTAGAAGGATTTTATCTCTTTTACTAGGCTAGGTTGGATTTGGATAAGGAGGATGGGGAGCCGAATCATCATGGGAACGAAGAGTCTACAATGAAGCTTATCTCATATTAGCTGGTTTTTTTTTTTCAGAGTTGTTTGAATCTTTTTCACATTCTTGTAAATCTTGCTTATTGAATTCTAAAGCCGATTGTTTTATATTGATGATCCTTGCCTCCTTGGAAACAAGAGTACCAAACGTCTAGTGTTTTGGATTCTTCAACTTTCGAATGAAACAACCAATATATAGATCTATGATACAATCGTAGAGGTTTTTCCTCCCTTCATATGACATATCCTAATTTGCGTTATATCAAGCTTAAACAAAATTAAAGGAGCATCGGTACTGCTTTTATTTGTTACAAGTTCAACAAAATTACTAAGCTCGACTCTTAAAGAAATATTTTACCTATTGTTAGAACTTACATTGTTTTCTATTGGTTTGATGTTACCAATTTTATACTATGTGACTTACCTGGACGGGATCAACTCGTGATTAGAAGACGAGTGGCCTAGGCTAGTGACTTCTATTGCACATTAAGGAAAGGTGCTATGCTTATGGTCTTCCCAAGAGGAAGAGTCTACGTCATTATTTGTGGCAGAGTTGGTTTACCTTTGCGCAGTCTCTATTTTTTTAAATAAAAAAGAAAAAAAAGTGTAATTGTGTATAGTATATCTATTAAATAAATACTTGTATAAACACTGGTGTTATTGGAATAATTTTAAGTTAACAATATAGGGGTGTTTATCTATTTGGGCCTTTGTGCCACCAGAAATTTCAAATTGGACATTTTTGTTTGTCCTTCTAGAATTAAGTTTTTTCGTTTGGTGAAATGACGAGTATACCCTCATTCCTCTGAAAACTTGATTACCACTCTCTCTTTCGCCTCCGCCGACTCAATAAACATCTCCACCACCAACATCATCTCCTCTCATAAATCCAACAGATTCAATTTAATTTGTCTGAATAAAGGAATCTAAACCCCAAAAAGATAGTGTATAGTGAACCCAAGAGCTCTAATTTTAGACATTGATTGAATCAATTAAGAACTATTTTTATCTCAATTTTTTGATGTTATTGTTTACAAAGTAAATCAAAACCTCCAATTCATCTTCAAATCTAAACCAAATGTGAAAACTACAATGTTTGTGATTGACAATTCATCACCATCATAGTCGTCGTTCATATGTAGAGATCTCACCACCATAAAAATAATCATTATCACCAGATCTCATCATCGATTCATCATCACTATTTGATTTGAAATGTATTTCCGGAGGAAATCGAGATTCGTCATCTCCTCATATTGCATAAAGAAAGAGAGAGAGAGAGAAAGAGAAAAAAAGAGAGAGAGAAAGAGAATTGCAATAGAACAAAGGCTGGGAAAAAACTATATTCTCTAAAGATTTTTTGGTGTGGGCAAAGCTACAAAAGATGATCTTCTTTCTGTATTAGCTCAAGATCTGAATTTTTTTGTCTAATGTTGGGTGAGGCGAGAGAGACGAAATGACGAAGCGAGAGAGAAACATGATTTGCTTTTTTGTGAGCAGGGTAGTTTCGTCATTTCATTAAAAAAATAGAAATATATAATCATGGACAAAAAAAATCCTAATTATACAATACTCTTCAAAATAAATGCTTATCTCTTAATTAACTCTAACAATATAATACATATGTGACATTGTTTTTTTCCTTCAAAGCTAAAGCTACTTTCTTTTTTCTTGGGTGACAGCTAATTAAAACTACTTCATTTGTATTTTTTTTTTTTTTACTGAACTGTTTTATTGAATGAATGGTTGATACATGTCTACATAAGCTGAAGATAACATAAATAGGGATTAGTCCATACACAACTAATTCTTCACCACTCAATTTTTACTATTTTTGTACAGCTCACCTCTCCAAATACATTGTAATAACACTATATGTTTCCTATTAAATTATATTGCTTTTATTGCTATGTAGGAATTAATTAAAATTTCCTCTAAATATTATTTATTAATTTCAAATTCTTCCTTTTTAACCTCTTTTTCTTTCTTTCTTTATGTCTATATCTTAAAGTGAAATGACTAGATTCATAAAAAAAGTGAAATTATTAAATACAGATATCTAGTATTCATTTGTGGATAAAATATAGTATTCTATATATGTAAAAAAATCTAGTGTTATATATAATAAAGCACAGTGAGGATTGATAAAACCAGTTTAAAGAAGAGAGGCACACAAAACCAATAAGAAAAACATATACTCGAGAAATTTGCTTTTTTTATTTTTTATTTTATCAACAAAATATTAGTTCAAACGAGCCAGTTGAGTGAAAAAAGAATTTTGGTTCTTTTGTTGTGATACGAGTAGTTTGATTTTGTAATACGAAGCCGAAACACATACTCAAGCATTGGTCTCGAAGGATAAGGATCAGGAGGATCAGGTACAATAATATGAGTTTTTTTTTTCTTTTCTTTGTACAAAGTTTTAGTCTAATTTTCTTATCGGTAAATTTTGTGTTTTTGCTAATTTGAAGATTCAATATATCTTTTGGGGTAACTATGATTGTTTTTTTTTTCTGGGGATTCCATCTGAGGCTGTATGAATTATTTATACATTCATCTGTTGTGATATGAAGTGTGTTTTTCATTTTCCTAATGATAAAAAAAAAAATTAGATATACTTATGTCAAATGGGTCTAATGACTGTGGGCTAGACCAGTCCAAATTATAATGGTTCGTTTATGATCACGCCCAAAATCGAAACAAATTATATAGGCTTAAAACAAACTTAGTCTGCAAACAATTGGGCAAACTCATTTAGACATGGGCCGTCTAATAAATATAAAAAATAAGGGTTTATTTTTTTGAATTAGGGAGATTTTTTTGAAAAATACTTAGGTTCACCCCTAGGGGTGAACCTCTCCGTTCACATCCTCTTCTCTCAGCCAATCAGAATCTTCCATCTAATATTTTTTATTTTAAAATTAAATTTAAATTAAATTAAAAAGCAAGAAAACAAATTCTGTATACTTTTAATTAAGGAAAGTTAAATATTGGCTTGGTTTAGATTTTTAAATTTAGAATAAAATTATGTCGGTTTGGATTTACAAATGAAGTGGTTAGGGTTTAGATTTTACAATTAAAACGAAATTATATGTCGGTTTGGGTTTACAAATGAGATGATTAGGGTTTAGATTTTATAAGTAGAACGAAATTATATATCGGTTTGGGTTCACAAATGAGATGGTTAGGGTTTAGATTTTATATATGTCGGTTTGGGTTTATTAAAGTGCGGTTTAAATTTTTTCATTTTATAATAATGTATACAGATTTTATTGCCTTATTTTGTTAGGGGGTGAATGGAGAGGTTCACCCTTAGGGGTGAACCCAAGTATTGTTCGATTTTTTTTACCCTTTATTTATTTTTCTCAAAAATGAGATTTTTTCTTTACTTCCTTTTTCTTAAAAAAAAAAGTAGAATAAAATTTATAGGTTTATTTTTCTTCTAAACAAATAATTTAACGTGTAGATAATTAAAAATTTCAAATGGTATAAAATATGTAAAAGTTAGAACCGTAAACACAAACTATGATTTAAATTCTAATTATGAAGTATTTAAGTTGTTGAAAAAAAAGTATTTAAGTTATGTATGAACTTATAAGTATGAAATTTAGTTTGATTTTGGATCAAAATACTTAAAAATAAGTATAACTAGCGACGATCGAGTTATGTTTGAGTGTTTTGGTTATACTTAAAAATACCCGCCACACATGGATAACTAAATTTCATATTTGTTAAAAATAAGCTTACTTGTCTCGTCCTGTTACCTCGCTATAAAGTAGCAAGCTAGCGACGAGTTATGTTTGAGTGTTTGGTTCACTCTTGTATTACGCTAGCTTGAACTCTTAATTCAAATTATAACCTTATTATTAGTGCATCATACAAAGAGAGAAGTTTTGTCCAAAAACAATATATATATATATATATATATATTAATATATACAAAGAAGTTTGAGTGAGTCCTTTTTAGTTGTCTGGGCCATTCAAGTTTAGGTTGGTTTTTTTATTAGTGTTTAGAAATACCTGAGATATGATTATGAAAGATGTTTTTCATTTTTCCAATGATATGAAACGTATTTATATATATTTGTTACTATACATATCACATAGTAACAACTAGTTTTGTACACATAGTTTTTATAATTGAAAAAAGAAGCCATTATGAAATACCAAATATTCGTTAAAATTTTATTTACTTGCCTCGTCCCATTACCCGCTAATTAAAGTGGCCAACTAACAAGGTATTTACAAGTTACTTTTGAATTAATTGATTCGCTTGTTATACGTTTGAAGTCTAATTGATCAGGTTGTAAGTTGTAACATTATTATTAGTTTAATGTGTATATAAAGTATGATTGGGTTCTTTTGAAGTTTTCTTGTCCATTCAAGTTTAGGTTGCATACTTGATTATAAAAATACCTTAGATATATAATGGTATTTAGATGATTAGAACTCTAGTTTCTCTATTTATTTTCTTACTATTCTAATTAATCATATATCTATAAAGATTGTGTTATGTTGATATCTCAAGTTACTCTACCATTCGTATAGTATCTCTTATATACTATACAATCATTTTGATGTCAACTCTATTTTTCTTTTCTTGTTATCTTCAATTGTAGGGTGAAAAAAGAATTTGTAGGTTATATAAATCAAAGTTAAGCTCAAATTTCAACATGACCCGCAAGGAAAAGGATCAGGGGAAGCGGAAGAATGATTGCGAGGATGAGAAAAAGAAAACAGAGCTAGAGTGGAAACATGAGGACTGTGCGCAGCCACTCGGCGATGTGAGTAAGATAACTGGCGAGAGACAAAAGAAAAAAAATCATTTCAAGGCATTCAAGTTTCATGACAAACATTATAAGCTGGTGAGTTTAAGATATTTTAAGCGAATTTAAAATATATTATTATTAAATTTAATTTCTAATTAATGATATTAGTTCTCTAAATCAATAT
Organism: Camelina sativa; assembly: GCF_000633955.1. NCBI lineage: Eukaryota > Viridiplantae > Streptophyta > Magnoliopsida > Brassicales > Brassicaceae > Camelina > Camelina sativa. The sequence goes on from NC_025693.1 coordinate 34,032,872, forward strand.
AAATATATAAATTAATTAAAAATTAGAAATATAGGTGTATTAGTAAAGAATGAGACAAATTCTTTTTTGTTTGTTTCGTTTGTGAAACTTTTTCAACTGCATTACCATTTAGATTATATATTCTTTCCCCTATAGGAGGATTCAGTGCTATTGGTTTCAGAGGACCCAGACCGCAAGCCCTATATTGCCATCATAAAGGTTAGTAATATATATGTATATGCTGATATGTTTTTCAGTTTTTATCTTGTCATTTAATAAAATTGTTTGTTGGACAGGATATTTATATACCAAACAAAGAAAAATATGTGAAGCTTGAGGTACAGTGGTTTTATCGTCCGGAAGATGTAGATAAAAAATCTATTGGAAATTGGGAATCCAAAGGTACAAGAAGCATATTCTACAGTTTTCATCGCGATGAGGTATTTGCTGAATCTGTGGAACACAAGTGTATTGTGAATTTCGTGCCAGAGGATAAGCAAATTCCAAACCGTAGAGAGCATCCTGGCTTCATCGTGCAAGAGGTTTATGATATTGTGAAGAAAAAGCTAAGGAAGCTTAGTGATGATGACTTTGACGTGCATCAAAAGCAAGAAATTGATCATCTTGTGGCAGAGACGGTTTTAAGAGTTGGTGCTCTTCCTGACATTGGGGAGGAAAACCAAACTACTAAGACTTCAAGTTGTAAAGGATCTGTCCGGAAAAGGTATAGCAGAAAAGCTGAGACAACAAGTCCTAAAACCAGACTGAAATGTAAGTCGATCTTGGAGGATTTTGAATTGTTAACTGGTAATTTGGATCGCGACAAGACATTAGATGAGCTTCTGAAAGCATTTAAGCACAAGTGTCGTACAACAAAGAAACATGATGGTAAATCTGATTATTACTGGCCAGATGATGTTGTTCCGGTTGTTCGAGCTCTTGAGCAGGTTTTGCATGATTCTTTTGGAGAAGATATGTCGAAGCATAAACAAAAGTTGGAGATTCTGACCGATGAACTCAAGGTTAGTTTTATTCTCCTCCATTTTTTTTGTGTGTTCTATGTTTTTTTTTTGTCAATGCATGTGGTCATGAAATTTAAAAATAAATCATTCTAAAATATGAAATTTGTTTGTCTTTTATTTTCTTTATTTATTTCACTTTTAAGTTAACTGTGTGATTTTTATTGCTTGTCTGCAGATATCACGAGTGCTAGCTTGGCGAATTTTAGGTGGCGAATTAAAACTTAATCAAGTTATAACGATGACGCAGTATGAGCTAAAGGTAATCTAATCTCCTTCATTCACAAATTTTTTCACGGTTTTCTTAACAACATAATCTATATTTTATGTTGAACCAACAACACTAAACATGAAAATGTTTTACTAGCTCGTAAACTGGTTCATTATTAGTCACATCTTAAGTGATATATTTTGATATCGTAGAGTGATTCTGATGAGCTTTTCTTTTTTGCTTGTTTTTCCGGGACTAGCGTGGTTTCACTTTTGATGAAATAACGGTCGACCTTGATGAGTAAAAACTGAAGAAAGATGCTCCAGTCTACCTCCAAAAGTGTTGGGCACAAAGGTTTTCTCAAAGATTAAAGAAGAAACTAAACCTTCAAATAATATATTTAATGATATCTTGCTCTCTTTAAAAAAAAAAAAAAAAAAAAAAATCTTAATTGCTAGAGAGTTTCTTTCCTAAATTTTGTTTTTCTTTTCAAGATCATGAAACTTTATGTCATGACTTATTATGTAAAACTTAAGCTGAACTATATTTAATATTTTCTAGTCATACATTTTACATGTGTGACATGTATTTAGATGAACTATGAATCAAAAGTCATATCTGCCATTGTTTTTATTCTCCGATAATTTGTTTTGATACAATAGGGCATAGAAGAGTTTCTGTCCCAACACTATTTTTTTAAAACCTTTGACGCCTTTATGAAGAATACGAGAGGAGAGAGGATCATAAACCAAATGGGTGACAAAATTAAGTTTGGTAAAAAAGCAATTAAATATTGGGAGGATTTAACGAGTGTACGTATTGTGGAAACAGGGGCGGACCAAGCATAAAATATTAACGGGGCATAGGGGTATCGAACCCTTAACCTCATGGTATTTTTGAACTAGTCTAAAGCCATTTTGCCATTTCAATAACCATGTTTAGTGTAAATTTTTTTTGTATTTTAACAGTTACTGGTGGCAGTTGCCACCACAATCCACAACGTGGGTCTGCCACTGTGTGGAAATAATATAAATAAAGTACATGATTCGAACTCCCGGTATGTTCTTTTGACCACCAAAACCAACTATTGATGAACCAAATAGTATCATCTCTGCTATAAAGCATCCAGGGTGGAACAGAGCAGTCATGTATGATATTGGAAGAATTCATTGAATACATGGTCTTTGGTTGAACTTACTGCAGATATGAACATCTTGTCTTTTAAGTGGGTCTTCAAGACTAAACTCAAGCCAGACGGCACAGTAGACAAACTAAAAACACGTCTTGTAGCCAAAGTATTTGAACAAAAAGAAGGGATTGACTACTTCGAAACATTCAACCAAGTGGCTCGAACAGCAATGATACGTCTAGTTCTTGATACGACTACTAACTGTGAATGGCATGTCAAACAACTTGATGTGTCCAATGCTTTCTTTCATGGTGAGCTTCAAGAACCAATGTTTATGTATCAACCCTCAGACTTTGTTGACACATAAAATAAGACCATGTGTGTCGTCTCACTAAAGCTCTCTACAGATTGAAACACGCGCCAAGAGGCTGGTTTGAAACTTTCAGCAACTTTCTGATTGATTTTGGTTTTGACTGCAGCAAATCTGTTCCCTCAATGTTTGTCTGCCATCACAATCAGGAGACCCTTGTTCTACTCTTCTATGTCGACAACAAACTACTCATTGGAAGTGATAGTTCCTTACTGGATCAACTTCTTCAAGCATTAAACAACCGCTTCTCTATGAAAGATGTTGGCCCTCCAAGTTACTTTTCTGGAATAGAATTTGAGTCTTACAAGAATGTGCAGTTTCTACATCAAGCGGCATATGCATCAGACATTCTTCATCAAGCAGGCATGTCAGAATGCAACCCCATGCCAACCCCTTTGCCAAAACACCTTGAGAAGCTCGATAACACACCGTTTGTTGAGCCAACATATTTCAGAAGTCTAGCCGGCAAGCTCCAATACTTGACAATCACAAGACCAGACCTTTAGTATGCAGTGAACTTTATTTGTTAGAGGATGCATGCCCTAACAAACTCTGATTTCACTCTCCTCAAACGGATTCTCAGGATATCAAAGGAACCCTCAACTTTGGTTGACCAATACAAAAACACAAGAATCCAGTTCTCTCTGCTTTTTGTGATAATGATTATGCGGGATGCAAAGATACAAAGCGTTCTACTACTGGTTTCTGTATCTCACTTGGATCAACTTTAATTTCTTGGTATGCAAAAAGGCAATCCACAGTATCCAACTCATCAACAGAATCAGAATACAGAGCTTTGTCTATTGTGGCTAAAGAACTAACCTGGATCATATCTCTCCTTCGTGACATTGGCATTTCTCAACATCAGCCTACTCGAGTGTTCAGTGACAACATGTCTGCTGTCTACCTATTGATCGGCTAATTCAGCACTTCACAATCGAACTAAACACTTCGATAAAGATTTTCACTACATAAGAGAATGCATGACTCTAGGATTAATTGAAACTCATCACATCCTAACTACACTCCAGCTAGCAGATATTTTCACAAAAACGTTACCTCGGCCTTCTCTTTTTTATTTTCGCAGCAAGTTAGTGTGTCTGCTTCACCTATCACACCCACGCCAAATTTAAAGGAGAATGTAGAGGATAATCCACCAAAGCCCAAGCCCAAGACTAAGAATTACAAGGAACAAGCCCAACAACAACACAAGATGGTGAAAACAGAGGAGCGTACACACCCACCCTTCTCCCATGGAAACAATCTCAAGCTTCTGGAATCCTCATCCAATAACTGATCAAGCACAGTTGTCGTTTAAGGATAAGGTTGGTTTAGGATTCTAGATTGTTTTGTAATTGATGTCAAAGATGTGAAAAACTCTAATTATCCAAGTTAAAAAAAATATATTTTTCACAAAGCTTCTCTCCAAGTTTTCTAAGTCCATTCAACTATTTCATTGTTAGCTAGGGAGACATTGCTTGTTTTTTTCTTTTATTTTAGAGTACACGATAGGTCTCCTCCAGTCAGGTAATCGATTTCAATCACCTAAAGCCAAGCTTGTTTGGTTGATCATCCCCAGATTTGCTCGGTCTTGGGCTTTACTTGTTTCTCGTGGGTTAGTTGCTTCGGACTATATAAGGGTTAGTTGCTTCGGACTATATATGGGTTTTCCTCTTTTTTATCTCAAGGAAGTGTTTATTTTGACGTGTTGTCTGATTTAGGATAGTATTCGATTAACCTCCACCTTTGTCGGTTCAATCTTTGACTTTAGTCTCCTTCCATCACTTTTTAAGGTTAGAAGAATAATAGGTTTTCTCCCGAAGATTTTTTTCTAATAAAGCTAACCTCTTGTGGCCTGTGGGGATGTAATTAAACTCCGTAATTTAGACTATCATCGTTTGTTGTTTTCTATGTTCGACGTAATCATTTTAGTTGGGTTATTTCTTCGTGGTTTCCTCTATCATTGATCTCATATGTTTTCTGTTGTATTTCCTCTAGTGGAACGCTATAATTCTGCGAGCATTGTTCTCCTCGTGGTTTCAAGATATTCATTTTCGGCTTTAGTAATTCATCATGTGTTTCCCGTGAATCAATTATATTTTTCGGAAAATTCTTATTTTCCATCAATTTTGTATGTTAAGATCGGTATAAAAAAAAATTAGGCAAAGTATAGAGGTTGTCGGTTCGAGTAATGTTTAAAAGAGAACCACAATAATGTTCTTCTCTCTAATCTAAGATGATGTATGAACCTAGCTAGGACCAGAACATCTTAACTATTAAAAAAAATATATTCTCTTATCAAAATTAGTAGGATTTGTTTATGTATTGTTTGTTGTATAATTTTTTTTTACCAGTTATGTAATTTTATTATTTAATAGAAATTGTCAGTTTTGCTATTTTGTAGAATTTCATTCTTAAGAATAAATCTTTCACGTGGGGCCCCCTTCCCTTACCATTATGTAGGCCGGTCCATGACCATATATAATATTGTTACGTAAAATAGGAATGATTTAATGCAACAACCAGATTGTTGGCTGATCCACACCGACCTGATCAGATGTATCCTCTTCTATTATTTCATCAGTGGGATTTTATTTTTAACACATAAAAAAAAAAAAAAGTAACAATATAATTGAGAGATGTATTTACATACTTACACGTAATCGTCTTTACACTTGGTTCACATCGTCCTTGTCTCGTTTATATTGATCATCCATCAATAATATATAACCTACACGAATCATAAAGGCTGCATCAGGTATGCCAATACTGAATAGGAAATTGCACTTTTAAATTGCCACATCAACTGATTTAACATTATCTAAAAAATTAAGTTTAAAATTTTGTAAAAAATTAAAACGATTCAGTCAACTTTGATTCAAAAATAAATTGAGAGTTTTTTGCTCATAAATTGAGCCAACGGTCATAGATGCCACTTGCCATGTTAAAGTTATATGAAGAGCTCTCGAAAAATAAGGTTGGGAGCCCAATGAGAATGGTGTACCATCTTATATTTAAGTGCCAACACATTTTGAATCGCACCGTCTAAAATTTCTCGTCACCAATCGAATCCATAGTAACATAAGCACATAACCATATAATGTCCATGCCTATACACTTACTCAAGTAACAGTCGTGTCCGTGAAGTAAATATATATATTTCTATCGTTTGTCTTTGTCGTATACACTTAAACTATAAAGTTAATAAATATGCACGTCTCCTTCAAAATATTCCATATTACTAACACTGTCTCCATCACACACACACACACAAAGTTGTCCATGTGATCTAAGAAGATACTATGATTTTTACACATTAAGGAAGGAAACTTCAAAGTATATTATATAACTGTATAGTAGTATATAACTCGTATTAGATTTCATACTTTTTTTTTTCACTGAAAATTTTCATTATATCATACAAAATGGAATACAACGGTGGGATACGTTTTTGAAATCCTAAAGCCGGAGGAAAACCGAGATATCTCCGGAAGCTTAAGCCCGATACTCGAGAAACATAAATTACAACACAAAAGCCAAAAGAGAAACTCTCAAAATCATCAAAGAAACCGGAAGATAACATAAGTTGCGGGCGTACATTCTCAAGAGTCGATGTCGAAAAAATCCACAGACATTTAGGTTTCATACTACCACATCATAAATAAAATTGATCAAAGTGATGTAAACAATTGAGACGTACGTCACGTGGCTTCCTTCTTACCACAAATAAGTACAGTCGAAGTATTCAATTCGACAATTCCAAACTCTACTTAAAATAATAAACCGTACCAGCGTTAGGATCGCAATGACAACATTCAATAAAACCCCTTTAAATCATTATCCAAAACATAAAACAAAAATACTACATTTGAATCAACGTACAAATTTTGGCGTTTTCCAAAATTTGTCTTTTACGTTAAACAACGTACGAAAATGGTTGTCGGTTCTTCGCAAATCCCACGAGTGTGCAACGAACATTGGTATCAGAAAAGTCTTAATATTTTAAAGGACACTATTATCAGCACGATCCACGAGTGGACCAATGCATGCTTAATACAAAAAAGAAACTATATAATATCTTTGGTGGACAATATTGTAACTTGCGTTAAAAATGACAGTAAGAAAATATAAAAACTTACTTGGTGAATGTGAAGATCCCAATCACACTGTACCATTACCCCTCACCTTCCTCAGAATTACAATCGATGCTACCGTAGTGTGACTAACCTAACCTTGGTTATAAAGTTAACTACTATTTATGGCTCTATCCTAATTCCAATCCAGAATATTAAGAACTTATAATTGATAACATTTTCAATTCAGAAATGGTAATAAAATTTCGCTTTTCCTAATAGAAACTTTTATTGGACAATGATTAACGATGATTCGATAATAGATTACACATTTTTCTTTTTGTTTTTGGATTCAAAAAGTTAAACTCTTTGAGAAATGTTGTGAAGTAACAAAGTCATGAGGTAAATGAGCTCTCTTCACAATCCTCGTCATGTTGCTCTGTAAACTCTGTTGCACCAACTGCTTCACTGCTTTTCTCTCATCACTCATCCTAATCTCATGACCTCTCTCTCTACCCAATGAAGACGAAGAAGAAGAAGATATTCCATAGATCGGAGCTGAGACTTGCTTCCCTTTGTCCACCACTCTCAAACACTCTAGTACCCTCGAGGCTCGCTTTTGCGCCAATGGGCTTCCCACAAGTGTTAGTTCAAGCAATGAAGATTCAATACCCGCTTCGATCATCGCTCTCCGATCTCCATACCCTTTGTGAGCCATTAACATGAGAATATAAATCGCTTTCTCTTGACATTTTACTGAATCATTCCAGTTCAATACATCGACCAATATGGGAAACGCTTCAACCACATCCCCTATCGCTTTCCTTCCTTCAGGTACTGATACCACATTGGTTAAGATTGCAAGAATCCTCTCACTAACTTCCATATCTCCCAACGTGTTCAAAAGAAAAGGAACCAGATCGGTTTCGAGGATGAATGGAACGTTTTGGTGATGGATTGAGAGGTTGTAAAGCGCTCGAAGAGCATCTTCTCTAGCTTGTCTTGAACTACTTGTTTCCTCAAAGTTTTTCAACGTTTTCACTAGGAAAACAATTGCACCTGACGAACCAATGATCGGTTTGTTTGAATCCAACGCGCTTAACCCTAGAAAATTAGCGACAATAGCCTCAAAAACCGCTTGATTCCGTGGCTTAGACGACTCAATTATCTTCAACATTTTGTGAACAGCACCTGCTTTAACAATGGCTGCTTTGTTCCTGTATATGTCATTGAAACAAATGATTGAATTATTAAATGCTTTCAAAATTATTCTTGGCTTAAGAAAAAAAAAAACATATAACAGAAACAGATCAAACTCCTAAAAAAGCAAAGAAAGTGACATCTCTCTAAATAAAAACAATTAAATTTTCACCTAAAAGAAGCAAACCAACAACAACAACCAAAAATCATTCATAACTAATAAACCAAAAAAAAAAACTGAGAAATGTTCTGAAAATTAAAGAATTAGAAACATGCAATGCAATGAGAAGACTCACGCATCGTTGCCGATTCCAAGATTTAGAAGAGAGTAAAGCGAAGAGATTTGAGCATCTTCGATTAGTGAATCATCGTCGATCATACTAACCAACGGAGGAATCGCACCGAGCATAGCAAGTGTCACTCTCACTTCACTATCATCTTTTGCTAACAACCTAACCTCACTCGCCGCCGCTACTTTCTTCTCCGCCTCTGCCTCCGCAGCTTGTAAATCTTTAACAACACGTTTCAGAACCTCTAACGTTTCTTCCTTCTTCTTTGTCTCGACACCACTTTCAATCACTGCTAAGTTCAACAGATCGCAGAGCTTCTCTGTTTTCTTTGCTAAATCTTCTCCGATCGTTGTTGTCGATTTCGAACCGTCTTCTTCTTCTTCTTCTCGGAGTTCACGTTGGTAACGAGAGCTACCGCCGCAGCTAAGAGCGTCGAAGATTATTCTACGGAATGACGATCCGGAGAAAGTGTTAACGGATGAGGAAGAGGAAGAAGAAGCGGAGGGAATGCGGTGGAGGATGAGAGGATCTACATTGTTCCGGTGACACTTCGCCATTATCGCCGATCAGTTCTATAGAGCAGAGAGAGAGAGAGAGAGAGAGAGAGTTTGCTCTGTTTTATATTTGTTTGTTTTTTAGTTGGAGGCGAAAACAGAGGAAGTATATGATATTAAAGAGATTTGGTATATTAGTAGTTGTAACAGATTATTTTGCGATTTAGAATTTTTTGCACATTTAAGTTTGTATTTTATTTTTAGAAAAAGAGAAATGACAACGGTACAATACATATAATATTGTCATGAGAGATGTTGAAAGTTACTATTAATTAAATTAAATTAATTTGGAGAGACTTGAGTTTGATTATGCTTTACCGCAACACAAAATCGTTTCAGAATTTGTTTGATGAAATTAATTAATAAAAAATGTAAATGAAGATAGTTTTTATCACTTTGAGCTATTAATAGTTTTTATACAGTATATTGTAAATGTAGACTATTTGCTTTTTCCTAGTTGAGTTATCATTCTTTTAGTATTAGATTTGTATTGTTAATTATAAATTTTAAAATAATACTGTATATGATTTAATGATGTATTATATATATGTTTCCAACATGTATCCGCTTCCTAAATTTTTTATAAAAACAGTTTTCATATTTCCAAATGCTTCGTTTTCAGTTTCACATACATGTTTCGTCTGTTTCTTTAAACCATATGTTTTTTCACTCATATCTATTTACCAACCATGAATTTGTTTCAAGACTTGAAAATTGCAAATTTTTAAAAACGACCAATCCAAAATTAGGCATAAGTTATAATTAGTTGCTCAAAAGATAAAAATTGAGGCTCATACTAAAAAAGTGGTTTGAGTAACCTTTACAGGGCTAAGAAAGTAAAATAGAGAGCTGCAAAAGAAAAATGTGGCAAGTACAAAGAGATGACTCCAGAGTGTAAGGATTAAGGAAGTCCTTGACCAAGTAAATTTTCACCTAAGAGAGATGTTGTGCTCTCATACTAGCTACATAAAGTTAAGCCATAGACTGCTTGGCAAGCTGAGTAAGTGTTAAATCTGATATTTTAGTCTGAGTTCCATGCAGCCTCTCGAGACAAAGTTGCTGAAGTTGAGGCGAATATTCTTGTGCTCAAAAGCGAAATGACTGATAATTTCCAGGTATACTTAGTTTATCTCTTGTTGTATAAGTTCTATGCACCTTTTCCCAACAAATAAGAGTTTTATTTTTGCACCTTTTGGTTTTGGTGAAGTACTACTCCCACATAAGGGTCATAAAAGACTTTGTTAAAAAAAAAAACAAAAAGGATCATAAAAGATAGATACTAGATACAGTGTATATAACCAAAACCTATAGAAAAAAATAATATAGGAGGAAAATATATATATATACTTCTAAAATTTCGAAATTGTTGGCTCATTTCAAAATTTTGAGAGTATAGTTTTGAAAGAAAGAAAAAAATGATAACTAAAATTCAATTGTTATTGTTTACAGTGGATGTACCAGGTTGTTTCCCCTCATTACAAGACATGACTGACATTTCAAAAGTAACTAACTAATAAATATGCTAATGCGTCACTAGTGAGAATACTAAGTACTTGACTAAACATGAGACAAAAGAATTAATAAGAAAAACTATAGAGATAAACAAATACTTCATTGTCGGAAGCTAATTAAGAGAAGGATCCGATTCAATTCTGGCGACAAGAGAACGTGGTTAATTTTTTTTTTAATTATTCTAAATCACAGCGTTTGATTTGGTAAGATTTGCAAGTTTAATCTCCTTAATTGAAAAACAGATCTGGAACAAACTCTATAATACACGTACCACATTGGTACGTACGTACGTCCTATTAAACGCTTCATAAATGATCTTAACACCCCATTATTCACCGCTCCAAGTTAATAATTTCAAATGCTAATGTCGGTGTGTGTTCCCATTTACTTTGTCGGCAAGAAGATACTAAAAACATAACAATCCGAACCTGTTAGAAGTACGAATCTATAAAGGATAGAACAAAAGAGTTTTCAAACGCTAACCCGTACAGTCTAATTAAGCGGCCATTTCTTCAGTTGTATCATTACTCTCGACCTTCTTGATAACCAATTTGTTGTTACTAGCCAAGAGGTCAACATCGACAAGAACTGTGTCTTCTTCCGCGAAATCTCCTTTTAAAACCCCAACGGCAATCTCATTCTCTACCATCTGTTGAATCATTCTCTTGACAGGCCTCGCACCATAGTTCGGGTCAAAGCCAAGCTGAGCCAGGAGATCCACTGCCTCTTGTGTATACTGAAGATTAATTTTCTTCTGTTCCAACCTATCCTTCACCCGTCTCATCTGCACGTTACACAAATGTTATAAGATACGCTAATGTTATTGGAAAAAATAAATTGGTTAGACTAACACAAAGTGATGATGCTTCCATTTTTTTTGTTATCAAAAGTCAAACTAGTAAGAGAAGTTGATGTTGTAAAATAATGGGTATGAAGTATATGTGCACAAGCTATTAATAAATGGAAGAGTAAAAATTCTGAAAACTAAATATGCAAAACAAAGTGAGTGTAAACGGGGTTGTTACCTGCAACTCTACGATTTTGGAGATTTCATTTGAATCGAGCGGCTGGAAAACTATGTACTCGTCAATTCTGTTCATGAACTCGGGCCTAAAATTCTGTCTTGCTAACTCCACAACTTGTCGCTTCATTATCTCATAAACTGCTTCTTTGCTGTCTTCATTGTTGCCGAGGGTATCAAGTATGTGATGAGATCCTATATTCGACGTCATAATTACAACACAGTTTTTGAAACTTACGGTCCTCCCTTGAGAATCAGTTATTCTTCCATCGTCTAGCAGTTGTAGCAAGATATTGAAGACATCAGGGTGAGCTTTCTCAATCTCATCAAACAGAACCACAGAGTAAGGTCTCCTGCGAACAACTTCAGTTAACTGCCCACCTTCTTCATAACCAACATAGCCAGGTGGTGCACCAACTAGCCGCGAGACTGAGAATTTTTCCATATACTCACTCATATCGATCCTCACTATTGCATTTTCAGTGTTGAAGAGGTATCCGGCTAGAGCCTTGGCAAGCTCAGTTTTACCTACACCTGTTGGACCCATGAACATGAAACTGGCTATTGGGCGGTTAGGATCAGAAAGACCAGCCCTTGAACGCCGGATAGCATCTGCTACTGATTTTACAGCCATGTCTTGACCAACAACTCTCTTGTGGAGTACTTGTTCCAACAAGACCAGCTTTTCTCTCTCTGACTGCTGGAGATTAGATAGTGGAATACCGGTCCACTTGCTCACAATCTCTGCTATGTCAAGATCAGTAACCTCTTCTCGGAGTAGTGACTCTCCAGACTGTCGGAAATTCGTGAGATTCTTCTCAGCTTCTTCTAACTGTCGTTGGAGGGACATAAGTGTTCCATACTTAAGCTCAGCAGCTCGGTTTAGATCATATTCACGTTCAGCAGATTCAATTTCCAGGTTAACTCGATCAATCTGTAAAACATAAAACATGTTATGGACATCAGGGTCGATATAGACCAACATGATTAGCAACCACCACAAGTACTACAACCTCAAAAAGTACTAGTGTACTACACAGAACAAGAAACTGCGAGTGTCTTGTATGATATTGATTTATAAGACGTTAAGCCGAAAAGGCATAAATATGTTATAAGATTTCAAGAATGAACTATACTTGAAAAAAAATAGTGAGCGAAATTTTTACCTCTTCTTTAAACGAACGTATTTTAGTCATGAGCGACTTTTCTTTCTCCCATTGGTCACTAAGTTCAATCTGTTCCTGTTTGAGAATGGACAAATCATTCTCAATCTTCTGTAGCCGTTCTTTAGAAGCTTTATCAGTATCATTTTTAAGAGAAAGCTTTTCCATCTCCAATTTGATCACAGCTCTGTCTATTTCATCTAGTTCAGTTGGTTTAGAAGTGATCTCCATCTTCAGCTTTGCAGCAGCTTCGTCAACAAGATCAATAGCTGAAACAAAGAACGTTTATCTTAGAAAACAATGCTATGGTCGAATTATCCCAAGAAAACTGATAAAAATTCAGGGAAAGTGCGTGTCTATACCTTTGTCCGGCAAAAAGCGTTCAGTGATGTAGCGGTCAGCCAGAACTGCCGCTGAAACAAGTGAACTATCTGATATAGTAACACCATGATGTAACTCGTAACGCTCTCTTAACCCACGGAGAATCGAGATTGTATCTTCAACAGTGGGCTGAACACATAACACTTGTTGAAACCTACGCTCTAGAGCTGGATCTTTCTCTATGTATTTGCGGTATTCGGTCAATGTAGTTGCACCAATGCATCTCAGTTCACCTCGGCCAAGCATTGGTTTCAAGAGGTTGCTCGCATCCATTGCTCCCGCCATAGCTCCTAAACAAGAGATAATATTAGCTAATTCGTTAGTTTCATCTTACCAGTAACAATGTACAAAAGTGATTTAACAGATATGGCAAACAAGAGTAATAATATTAGTAGATCTTTCAAAATCTTAACCATAATTTTCCCTCTCACAGGATATAAAGCCTTTAGATAGAGATCCACCCAACAATGTTAACATGGACGGCACAATACTGTATATGCATACATGTTTTGTGTATAAAAAGTAAAAACAAAACATCAATATTTATAGCATGTTGATAGAATGAGGAAAGGCACCTGCACCAACAACAGTGTGGATCTCATCAATGAACAAGATTGTTTGCCCATTGGAAGCAGTTACTTCCTTCAATACTGCTTTCAACCTTTCTTCAAAATCTCCTCGATATTTGGCACCAGCAAGGAGAGAACCCATGTCGAGAGAAATCAACTAATGAAAACGAAACCAAATCAAACCTGTTAAGATCTTTCTTCAGCATTTCTTACAGAAAACAGTAAACCACTAACCTTTCGATTCATGAGAGGTTCAGGGACGTCTCCTCGCACAATTCGTTGAGCTAACCTGTAAAGGTAAATCTCTTTAGTACAATCGTAACTTTTAGAGACTTTCCAAAAGTAAAGAAAAGCAAGGAATATAATATTAAAGATTTACCCCTCTGCAATAGCAGTTTTCCCAACACCAGGTTCACCAATAATAACAGGATTGTTTTTTGTTCTCCTACATAATATCTGGATACAACGCCGGATTTCATCATCCCGTCCAATGACAGGGTCAAGCTTCCCTCGTCTAGCCATCTCAGTCAAATCATTTCCATACTTTTCAAGTGCTTCATATTTGCTTTCAGGATCTACATTACATGATCAGAGTAAGCAAAAGGCATTAACACAAAAAAAAATAAAAGGACACACCATATAACAAAACATTCAACAAGATCTCAATACCATCTTTTAAAGTGAATGCAACACAAAAAAACTTACTCTGATCAGTAACTCGTTGACTACCGCGGACATCTTTAATAGCATCCTTGAGGGCTTGTTTATCAAGTTTCATGTTCTTGAAAAACTCTTGTCCAAACCTCATATCCGAATAATACGCCAACAGAAGGTGTTCGACCGAGATATAACTATCTAACATCTCTTTCTTATACCTCTTTGCGTTCTCTAATACAACACTAAGAGATGAACCTAGTATCTGACCACTGGTATCACCTGTAACCTTTGGTTGTTTAGATATGAAGTCATCCGTAGCCTGAAGAACAGAGGAGTTGTCGATTCCGGCTTTGGTAAATATCCTCCTAGCCATACCATCTTTTTGCTCAAGAAGAGCTTTCATCAAATGTTCTGATTCCACAATCTGTTGGTTCGAATTACGAGCTGCGTCAAAGGCATTGATAACCCCTTCCCATGCCATCTCCGTATACTCATTTTGACTTGGCTACAAAAAAATAACAACAACACGACAAAAATTAACAATCTTTGTTCCAAAATCGAGGAGCTAATACTGAAATAGAATGAAATCGCCGAGCACGAACCTGAGCTGAGCTGGAGGAGAAGCTTCGAGGAGAAGGGAATTGTAAAGAAAGAGGGAAGAGTCGGGAGTGAGAAGCCGTTGCCTGAGTGACGGAAGAGTTGTTGTTTCCGGCGAGTCCGATGAATGAATTTGGTCGGGGGGAGGTAAAATAGTGAGCAGAGGAAGAGAGAGGGTGAGAACGGAGGAGAAGAGATGGTCTTGAGAGAGTATATTGAGCCTTGATGGCTGAGGAAAGAGACTTGGACAATCTCCTTGACGCCATGTTTGAGGTCAAAATTGAAGGGATTGATGTTTTGGTTTTAGGGTTTTTTTTGTAAGAGGAGAGGAAGCAATTGAAGGGAACCTTTGGAGAAGCTTGGAGAAGAGGCAAAAGGAAGTTTGTAGAAGAAAAGGAATTATTATTACATCGCGAATCTTCGATTCGGTGTGGGTTTTAGGAGTTTGAGGATTTTGGAGTATAAACTGGGTTTCTCTCAGACTAGTAGCTCTTTCCGGTTTAGATTAACATGATCTATTCAAATCTAAATATTTCAAATTCCTTTTGGTTTATAGTTAACCAAGTGTTAACCAATTATTTTGGAATATCCATTCTTGAAAGAGCTTTCAGCTGACTTGCCAAGCCCCACAATTATTTTCAGTTTTTTTTTTAAATTTATAATTATATATTTCTTTTTTGGGAAAATTCCCCAAAAAAACACCAACTATTTAATATTTGTCAGAAAAAAACATGAATTTTTTTCGTTGCCAAAAAATACGCAGACTATTTTTTAGTTAATAAAAAATACACGAACTATTATTTTTTTACAGTTTCTCCTCGTCTCCGTTACGACCGTTAACGGTAATGTAACGGCGTTACTATTTTTGAAAAAAAACACAAACTATTTATTTGTTGCCAGAAAAATACATGAACTTTTTTTTCTTTGCCTCAAAAATACATAATTTTTCATTTCTTATTTTTCCATCAATGTTAGAGATCATAGCTCATAACTTTCTCTGCTCTCTTGAACTTCATACAAGTTTTCACTACTATTTATGATAACTAAATTCAAAAACAAAAATACACAATTAGATTAATCGATTTCCAAATTTCTCAATTAGTATTGTTTTTGCATAAATAAATGGTGAATCTTGTTAGGTTACAAGAGTTGATGTCCCACAAAATGGCTATAATCTATGATCTCGATCAAGTTTGCGTACACCAGCCCATTTGATGATTTACACTGGCTATAAACATCATAAAAGGTACTAAACTAAAGAGATGCATATTTTTTTAAATGTATACAAAAGTCTACAAAGGTGGAGATCTCATAAAATTTTAGAGAAATGTTGATGAAGTTTCAAAATTTGTAAAGTCAGTATAAACCCAAAAACAACACTAATTGAGAAATTTAGAAATTGATTAATCTAATTGTGTATTTTTGTTCTTATTTTTGTTATCCTAAATAGTAATGAAAATTTGAATGAAGTTCAAGAGAGCAGAGAAGGTTATAAGTTATGATCTCTAACATTGTTAATAGAAAAATAAGAAATGGAAAATTATGTATTTTTCAGGCAAAGAAAAAGATGTTCATGTATTTTTCTGGCAACAAAGAAATAGTTTGTGTTTTTTTCTAGAATTTTTTTCAAAAATAGTAATGCCGTTACAATACTGTTAACGGTCGAAACGGAGACGAGGAGAAACTGGAAAAAATAAATAGTTCGTGTATTTTTTATCAACTAAAAAATAGTCTGCGTATTTTTCTGACAACAAAAAAAGTTCATGTTNGAAAAAAGTTCATGTTTTTTTCTGGCAAATATTAAATAGTTGGTGTTTTTTTTGGGAATTTTCCCTTTCCTTTTTCCAAATACTTTTAACTCTACTATTTTCAGACAATGTAACTTCATAATTTTTCTTTGCAAATACTTTAATTCATATATTCTCTATGTCCCATTATATACGAGTGTTTGGCTAAACTAGCAAAATAAATATTTTAATTATTACTAAAAATTAAACCTATCGAAAATACATAGTAGACTTCAAATAATCAAAAACTATTAAGCGACATAGAGTCTGTTCGTTAAGTTACCGCAGCAACCACATCTTGCGACTGAAAAAATAAAAGTTGTCGGAGTTTCAGTTCTGGTGTCGATCGATGCACATGCCCTAGCGTCAATTCTAGACGCCGTCATCGACTGCAACTTATCTTTCAAGGCTATCACCCGTCCAAGAACATCACACTAGCCAACACAAGACCGTAGGAAACACGAAAAGCACATAAACAAGGAATCAATCCACCAAATCACAGAAAAACACAGAAAACTCAGAGATCTCATGTTATCTGGTTATGCACACTCCCTTTTACAAAGAAGGTTATGACTCGAAAATGTGACTACCTATCATTGTTTTTGGATTTCAGGTTAAAGCAAAACACCAAAACCAAAGTATAGTTTTATAGATTCTTAATTTATGTTTAATATTTTTTTAAGGGCTATAATATTGTTGGGCGATGAAGTTTTTGTATCTTCGCCTCGCATCTAACTATAGATCTAATTGATGAACTAATGAATCCTTAACCATGCATAGCCAGTATCATTCATAAATTCCAGGCATCATTCAATCATGAATCATCTAACCATAGATCTAATTCATTTAACAAGTTGTTCATATATACTTAACATATTAGGGATGAGCATAATCAGTGTCGTATTTCATTTTTAACCTGAATACTCGTTTTATAAATGAAAAATGCATTCTTTGATTGGTAACACATTTAACAGTGGTTGGAGATTCAACCGCTCATTTGTTTACTAATCAGATGAGCGATTGAAATAGGCGGTTGAAACGAGTGGTTGGAATAAGTGGTTAAAAGAGGCGGCTAGAAGCTTAAACGAGGCAGTTGCCAACCGCCTTAAAATAGGTGAGTTTGCAACCACCTTGTTTACAAAACGAGCGGTTGAAATTTTTTTAATTATTTAAATATTTTTTCTTTATAAAAAAATATTTATGTATTTATATTATTTATGAAGAGTTTTAAAAATAAAATTGATAATTTCTAAAAATTGTTTAAATTTTAAACTATTTTTTTGTTGTTGTTTTTTACAATAATGTTTTTACTATTCAACCACTTGTTACCAATCATAACTATTATTTAACCGCTCGTTTGAATTTAACCATTTTTTCTTTCATCTTTTGTAACCGCCTTTTTTTTAACCGCCTTTTCTACAACCGCTAAAAAAAATCTTAACCGCCTTGCTTAAATGATGTTACCAATCGAAGCATATAAGGTTTTGAATCCCGATTAGAAATGTGATAAGACAGATAAAAATGAAAATTTTCTAAATCTTATTTGGAAAAGAATAAAATCCTAAATTGTATTAGGTATAAAATATATATGTCTATATATATAATATTCAGATATTATTTTTAACAATATTGGAGGAAGTATTAAAAAATGTGTAATAAAGTGTATTTAAAGTTATAATAACCCTAAGTTAAATCGTAAGCTAAATGTAAAAGAATCATTCGTGTCTGATTATTCAGGTTTGGGGAGTTACTTTTCTCCTCTTCAAACAGATCCCGAACAAAATTCAAAGGTTCTTCTTCTCCTTCTTCTTCTTCGTCTCTTCCACACTCTCATCTGCTTCACTTTTTTTTTACTCATTCTACGACAAGTAAATTGCTTTTCAACTTCTCAGTTTCCGTCGAATCAAGTTACTGTCTCTTTCAATTTCTTTGTACAACAAAGTTGAGAGAGTTTGAAAATGTCGGGTCTGGGTTTTTTGCAAAATTTTGAATCTTTTCATGAAATTGCTAAAATGGGTTGTTAATTCGAGTTATGGGTACTCACATTTGAAAACTCAATTGGGGTTTTGTTTGTTTGATTGTATGTTTGATTTGCTTAGGTATTTTGGTTTAGGGTTTTTTTTCATTAACTCTCTCTCTTTCTCTTTCACAAGCTTCTTCGATCTTGCTTGTGTGGTTTTATGAATCGAGTTTTTAGTAGCTATTGTTATTGAACGTTTAGGTATCAGAGCTTAATTATGGTATATTGAATCCAGTAGAAACTCATAGTTTGCTTTAAGCCTCAGAACTGGCACTGAACCTATTGTGTACTTATGTTATCTATTTACGTTTGAGCTTACTGATGGGTGACATGTTTTGTGTGCAGAAATATGAGTAGTCTGGTGGAGAGGCTTCGTATACGATCAGACAGGAAACCGGTTTATAATCTCGATGATTCTGATGATGACGACTTTGTTCCTAAAAAGGATCGGACTCTTGAGCAAGTTGAGGCTATTGTCAGAACAGATGCGGTTTGTCTCTTATCTCAAGCTTATTGTTCTGCTTAAACTGCTTCTTATTCTGTCTATTTGATTCCTTTTTTGTTGTTGTTGTTGTTGTTACTCTTGATGTACAGAAAGAAAATGCATGCCAGGCTTGTGGGCAAAGTGCAAATCTTGTAAGCTGCAATACATGTACATATGCGTTCCATGCTAAATGTCTAGTTCCACCTCTTAAAGATGCTTCTGTGGAAAATTGGAGATGCCCTGAATGCGTAAGATTCTAATCAACGTCCATAGTTTTCTTTGGGATGCCATATCTTCCATTTTCTTACATGGTAGAACTGTTTCTACATTTTCAGGTTAGCCCTCTAAATGAGATTGATAAGATATTGGACTGTGAATCACGTCCTACAGTATCTAGTGAACAAGGTTCCTCCGAAGCGGCAGCAAAGCCTGTTTATGTCAAACAGTATCTCGTGAAGTGGAAGGGATTATCATACCTTCACTGCTCTTGGTAATTACTGCATTTTTTTTTCTGTCTCTGTGTTTGAACATGCTAATTATCAATGTTTCTTGTCTGTGAACATTATAAGACATGATTTTTATTTCCTTTGACCAATCATAGGGTGCCTGAGAAGGAATTCCAGAAGGCTTATAAGTCAAATCATCGTTTAAAAACCAGGGTGAACAACTTTCACCGTCAAGCGGAATCAGCCAATAACAGCGAAGATGATTTTGTTGCCATTCGTCCTGAGTGGACCACTGTTGATCGGATTCTTGCCTGCAGGTCTAGTGATGGAATTAATTCCTTCATTTATTTATCTGCCAACTTTTTTCTACATATATATTTTTTTCACCATACTCGTTCTCTAATAAACCAGAACCTTTGATAGAGTGCTGCTTTGTCAAAATACATTTAGATGTTTTTTTCTACCAAATTATCAAGCTTTCCTTACTTTTTCTTTTCACTTTTTCTTTTCAAAAGTTACTACATTCTTAGCTGTTTTCTTGTGACACTTGCATTTTTTCATTTGTGATATAGAGAGGAAGCTGGGGAGCTGGAATATCTCGTGAAATATAAAGAGCTATCTTATGATGAATGTTATTGGGAGTCAGAATCAGACATCTCAACCTTTCAGAATGAAATCCAAAGGTTCAAGGATATAAATTCTAGAACTCGCAGAGGTAAAGATGTTGACCACAAAAGAAACCCTAGAGACTTTCAACAATGTGATCATACTCCTGAATTCCTCAAAGGTATTTGGGTCACTCTAATTCATATACTATAAATGTTTCCATCTTTGGTATCTATAGATGCTATGATTATTTTGTTTTCTGTTATTGAAGGCTTGTTGCATCCGTACCAGCTTGAGGGACTTAATTTTTTGCGGTTCTCGTGGTCAAAGCAGACACACGTAATTCTTGCTGATGAAATGGGGCTAGGTATATATTCAATTATTCCACCCTTGTGGTCAAATAGATATTTTCATATAATGTCAGAGGCTTTTTCGTTTTCCATTTTTGTAATATTGTGAGATATTTCCTGTTTACAGGCAAAACTATTCAAAGCATTGCCCTTTTAGCTTCACTTTTTGAGGAGAACCTCATTCCACATTTGGTAATTGCTCCACTATCAACTCTGCGGAACTGGGAGAGAGAGTTTGCCACATGGGCCCCACAGATGAATGTGGTATGTATGCAGTTATACACGCAATGAGTTGTGCCTTTGTGGTAAGTTTTTGTTGTTTGTTAATGAAATGGTCTTCGTGATCACTTGACGGGTAGGTTATGTATTTTGGCACTTCGCAAGCCCGAGCAGTTATCAGAGAACATGAGTTTTACTTTTCGAAAGATCAAAAAAAGATCAAGAAAAAGAAATCTGGACAAATCAGTAGCGAAAGCAAGCAAAAAAGAATCAAGTTTGATGTCCTCCTCACATCGTATGAGATGATCAACCTAGATACAGCAGTTCTGAAACCAATTAAGTGGGAGTGCATGGTAACTCTTATTCCCTAATGAGACATTATTTCTCGCACTCTTCTCTCTTTCTCTCTTTTATGCAGCTTAGTAACATTTTTTTTTGGGGTCAGATTGTTGATGAAGGCCATCGACTGAAAAATAAGGATTCAAAGCTGTTCTCTTCATTAACACAATATTCAAGTAACCATCGTATTCTTCTGACAGGAACACCACTTCAGGTTCGTCATTTGATTTTTATTCCTGGAGTTTATACTTTCAATAGTTGTATCTGAGCATTAGTAGCGACAATTTGCAATGAGAATTGTTATATATGATCCTGCACTAATTTCTTACCTGATTAGTTGCAATATGTTACTGATGATTACGTGGTGCCTTTACAGAACAACTTGGATGAACTTTTCATGCTCATGCATTTTCTTGATGCGGGGAAGGTATCCCAAGGATGGCAAAGATATATAAATTCACATACTTTACAGAATTTTATATAGCTAACACATTTTATTTGATTGCACAATACTTGCAGTTTGCAAGTTTGGAGGAGTTCCAGGAGGAGTTCAAAGATATTAATCAAGAGGAGCAGATTTCAAGACTGCACAACATGTTGGCTCCACATTTGCTCAGAAGTATTAACCGAAACCTTTTCTTCATCTTTTTAGTGGAGATGTGTTCAAAAGTTCGTTCAGACGGAATTTTTCTAAGCAAGAATTTTATGATCTTAACTATGCTGTGTCGTATTTTGATTGATTTTATAGGGGTAAAGAAAGATGTAATGAAAGACATGCCCCCAAAAAAGGAGCTCATTTTGCGTGTTGATTTGAGCAGCCTGCAGAAAAAATATTACAAGGCTATTTTTACCCGTAATTATCAAATATTGACAAAAAAGGGAGGTGCTCAAGTAAGTTCTTATTAATTTTTGTATACTCTTCAGATCCATATCCTCATTAGTGGGGTACAGGTCCACTGTAATTCGTCTGGTGATTGTGTTGGTCTGATTCTGTTTCAGATTTCCCTTAATAACATTATGATGGAATTACGAAAAGTTTGCTGCCATCCTTATATGCTGGAAGGTGTTGAGCCAGTTATTCACGATGCTAATGAATTTTTCAAGTAACATCTCATTTATCGAAAAGTGATTATCTGAATTTGTTTATAGTCGTCTGTTAAACTTTCCATTAACTTTTTCGTATATGTATGATGTATCAAAGACAACTTTTGGAATCTTGTGGAAAGCTACAACTTCTAGATAAAATGATGGTCAAGCTGAAAGAGCAAGGACACAGAGTTCTTATATACACACAGTTTCAGCACATGCTGGACTTACTTGAAGACTACTGTTCCCATAAGGTATCTGAGCTTCTTATATGTATATTCTGTTTCAATGGATTTTCATTCTTGTTTTTCTGTAGAACACCATTTTATAGAATCAACTCTACGTTTTTCTTGCTAGTCCTTAGGCAAAATTATGGAAATACAAGGAAGTAAGTCAAGCCTATACTGAGATTGAGAGTTAAAGAACTCTGTGTCAAAATGAAAGAATAAGGACACAATTTCCACATATACAGTAGAAATAACAAGTTTATAAGTACAATAATCTTCAAATATGTCTACCATGTGCTGAAACCGTGTAGAGAGTTCTCATATACACAGTAGAAAATTAGAAATAACAAGTTTATATATCTTAAGTACAATAATCCTCAAATATGTTTACCATGTGCTGAAACTGTGTACAGAGTTCTCATATACACACAGTTTCACATGCTGGGTTTACTTGAAGACTAGTGTTTTTATAAGGTATCTGTCCTGTGTACATGAGTTTGATACATTGTTCACATATACACTCAGTTTCAGCACATGCTTCTATATACATAATTGTGCCTGAGGACTCTATCTAGAAAAAAGTAGTAGAGTTGATTCTGTAGGTAGGTGCAATTACTTTGGTAGAGTTTATGGTGTAACTTACTCTGTTGGCGATATAACTTCTTTATTCCCTCAAAGATTACATCTTTTGTTACTTGAAATGTCATTATCATGACTATTGCTGACGCATGCACTTGAGACTACTTGTTTATATCTCTTTCTATCACATTTTTTTTCTTTCTAATATGCAGTTATGTAAAATCCTTCATATGACTTAATTGTTCATTTTCTTGTCTTTGTCAGAATTGGAGCTATGAGCGAATTGATGGAAAGGTTGGCGGAGCTGACCGTCAAATACGCATAGATCGGTTCAATGCCGAAAACTCTAACAAGTTCTGTTTTTTGCTCTCCACAAGAGCTGGTGGCTTAGGAATAAATCTTGCAACCGCAGATACAGTAATCATTTATGACAGGTTTGAATTTCAGTTCTCTTAGTGTCATCTGTATGTTTTCCATAGTTATTGTGTCAAGAAGTAAGAGGAGCTATTTGGCTTGATAGCATGAGATTTTGGTAGCATATGTTGATTTTCAAGTGAGTTGGATGCTTTAAGTAGATGTCTCATAGGTGATGATGAGTGATAGAAAGGCATTTGGAATATTTTTCCAAATAACTATTTCTTGAGCATGAAAATTGTTAGGCAGCGGGAAGATCAAGAAAATTATTAACCGCTGTCTTGCTAATAATAAAATTTCGTGGGCATGCAATGTGGGGTGGCTGTCTGTTTTGGTTTACACCAGCTCTCATTTTCATACCTATGATTGAAATTGTTTTATCTGTTTCTGTAGTGACTGGAATCCCCATGCGGATCTTCAGGCTATGGCTAGAGCCCATCGACTTGGCCAAAGAAATAAGGTTTTAACTATGATCTCTTACTGCTGTCAGCTTGCATTTTTCTTATTTTTAGTTTCGCTAATCTATCCTTATATTTTCCTTTAGGTGATGATTTACAGGCTCATAAACCGAGGCACCATTGAAGAAAGGATGATGCAGTTGACTAAAAAGAAAATGGTTCTGGAGCATCTTGTTGTCGGGAAACTCAAAACACAAAATATTAATCAGGTATACTTTTATTACCTGAAGGTACACCTATTCACATTATTAGAGATTTCTCAACAGATTGGAGTTAGAAGGTAGAAATACTAAGAACACTATTCGGTATAAGCACGGAGCTTAAAAAGAAAA
>NC_025693.1:34057710-34061265 GCF_000633955.1 Camelina sativa
TGAAGGTACACCTATTCACATTATTAGAGATTTCTCAACAGATTGGAGTTAGAAGGTAGAAATACTAAGAACACTATTCGGTATAAGCACGGAGCTTAAAAAGAAAAACATTAGAGAGAAGGGGTCCATATTTGTTGATTGTTTCTCACGTAGTATTTGTTTGTTTTGTTTTCCTGACTACAATTTAGGAAGAATTAGATGACATCATCAGGTATGGATCAAAGGAGCTTTTTGCTAGTGAAGACGAAGAAGCAGGAAAGTCTGGAAAAATTCATTATGATGATGCGGCTATAGACAAGTAATATACTCCTTACTCCTTCCCTCTTGTTTTTGGTTAACAAGGGTATCTGATCTTTCCGATTGCTCCTTTCTTATGGAAGCTTTTGCGGTCAATTGCATGGATATTTCATTATTTGTCTCCATCTTCTGTTCTGCAGATTGCTTGATCGGGATCTCGTGGAGGCGGAGGAGGTCTCAGTGGATGATGAAGAGGAGAATGGATTCTTAAAGGCTTTCAAGGTTTTCTTGCCTTTTATCTTCCTCTTCTATTAGATTTTCTGGATCAGAATTGACTGGTTTTCAATGCTCCATTTGAGTGTATGGTTATTGTGTTCTTAAATTCCTTAATATTCAGACTATGGGTGGCTACCGAATGAATCCTCCAAACTTAGCAAACCTTGAAAGCCTTTAAGAGTCCATGCATTGTCAAATTATTAATTACTTGCTAAGTTTGGAGGATCAATGCAATTAAATCCAGTCCGCTTTGATGCGTATAGACAGTCTTTAGAAAGTGTCTTGACTGTTTCGTTCTGGCTAAAAGTGAAAGCAAACTCAATGATAACTAGTGATGATGACTTAAAGTTAGAAATTTATACTTGTGATGATGTTGATTGAGCCAATTTATTGATTTGGTTACATTTCTTTGAAGCCTGATTTTTTTATTTGAATGGTCTTTAGACTTAGCTGGAACATGAGGCTGTTTCCAGCGTTGCTGTTTTATTTGAATGCGATTAGGGTGTCCGGTATCTTTGTAGTATCATTAACTCTGATGATTTCCTGTGATCTTCGTCTTAGGTGGCTAATTTTGAGTATATAGATGAAAATGAGGCCGCCGCATTAGAGGCACAGAGAGTCGCTGCTGAAAGCAAATCTTCAGCAGGCAATTCTGATAGAGTAAGTTATTGGGAAGAGTTGTTAAAAGATAAATTTGAGCTGCATCAGGCTGAGGAACTTAATGCTCTTGGGAAAAGGAAGAGAAGTCGCAAGCAGGTTTAGTCTCTTTTTGACCCCCTTATACAATTGTGGCATCATATTAATAACTGGATTTGATTATTCACCATTTATATCTTTCTCATTCTGTTTCCTACTTTTTCCCTTTCGAATTCCTTAAGTAGCTAAATTCAGGAAGTAATAATTTAGTTGACTGTATCCAAAAACACTAGATGCCCTTGTCCTATCAATATTTTCGACAGATCTTAGGGGTTTTCATGTTGGGTCAAGTAATTGGGGTTGGTAAAGGCTCAAGTAACTATAGTCTTCTGTTTTCTTCTGCAAGAAATACGTTTTGCTTCACTCCCTATTTTAAGTTCATATCATTTTTATTAAAGGCTGTTCTAATTCTTATATGCGATATTTTCATAGTTGGTATCCATTGAAGAAGATGATCTTGCTGGTTTGGAAGATGTGAGCTCTGGAGATGAAAGTTATGAAGCCGAGTCAACAGATGGTGAAGCAGCGGGGCAAGGAGTTCAAACGGGACGACGACCGTACAGAAGAAGGGGTCGAGGTATTACCACGTCTCTGAAATTCTTTAATTCGAATGGAGCTGAAACTAGTGATATTAAAAGTGTGTGCAGTTTATTAAATGAGTTTTTCTGTAGATAACTCGGAGCCAACTCCTTTGATGGAAGGCGAGGGGAGATCTTTCAGAGTAATGGGTTTCAACCAGAGTCAAAGGGCCATTTTTGTGCAGACGTTGATGAGGTATCTTCTTTCCAATAAGGCATTTGGACACCAGAAATTAGTCTGTCTAATATTTTTGTCTCCAGATGCATCAATATGATCCTCAGCCTCGCCCTGCACATGATTTACAAGTTCTTCTGAATGGCCAAAAATTGCAGGTATGGAGTTGGCAACTATGATTGGAAGGAGTTTGTTCCTCGCTTAAAGCAGAAGACCTATGATGAAATAAAAGAGTATGGGCTTTAATACTGTTTTCTTTTGCTTCTTCACAAAAAAAAAAAAAAAACGCATCACAGTTAGAAGGCTTTCTGGTTTATTCATCGGAAAGACTTAATCCTATTTCATCAACTGATTGTTTAATGACTTTTCTCAGGTATGGAGTAATCTTCTTGAAGCACATTGCTGAAGACATAGACGAAAATTCTCCAACCTTTTCAGGTGACTGATAATTGATCTTCTTAATGTTTACTGCTTTTCTGTGATTTTTGCTTCTCCTGTTAACCTGTAATATGTTTTACTATAATGGTCTTTGTCTGCAGATGGCGTGCCCAAGGAAGGGCTTAGAATAGAAGATGTTCTAATCAGAATTGCTGTTCTGATGCTAGTACAGGATAAGGTGATTCTGTCCACTGTAATCCTTTAATAAGTTCTCTATTTAATTTTCTGAGTTGTCTTATGAGAGCCAATGCACAGTGTTGCCACTTTGGTTCTAGGCTATAGTTTTAGTCCCTACCAATTTTTCAGTACAGTAATTATATGTTTAAACCACTCTTAAGATCTAAGACCTACGATGTTTCTGTGCATTACTGTGGTAAAACGTTTGGTTATGTTCTGCTTCATTTTCTCTGTTTCCCGTCACTTTGTATAGAAATAAAGGAAGCTGCCTTTTCGAACCTATTGTAGAATTTTCTTTTTGTTGTCGTTTTGTTTCTTAAGCTTATCGCCCCGAAGTTTTGATCCTGTGGTGATTATGTTCTTTTTGGTGCTCTTGCCTGACAGGTGAAATTTGTAGAAGACCATCCAACGAAACCTCTTTTCCCCTCCCGCATCCTTGAAAGATTCCCAGGACTGAGAAGTGGAAAAATTTGGAAGGAGGAACATGACAAGACAATGATACGTGCTGTTTTAAAGTATGAACCTGCACCACTGTTCTCACCGAATAGTTTTCTTTTCTCATGATATTCCATTACGTGCTTACATGTTCTTTTCCTTCACTGGAAATTTGAATCTTTAGGCATGGGTACGGACGATGGCAAGCTATTGTTGATGACAAAGAGTTGGGGATCCAAGAGCTTATCTGCAAAGAATTGAACTTCCCTCACATAAGTTTGTCTGCTGCTGAACAAGCTGGCTTGCAGGGGCAGAATGGTAGTGGAAACACCAATCCGGGAGCACAGACTAACCAGAATCCTGGAAGCGGTAATACTGGGAACAATAATGCTTCTGCTGATGGGGCCCAAGTAAACTCGATGTTCTACTATCGGGACATGCAGAGGCGTCTTGTTGAGTTTGTGAAAAAGCGAGTCCTACTTTTGGAGAAGGCGTTGAATTATGAATACGCAGAGGAGTATTATGTATGTTGTGTTGATCTGC
>NC_025693.1:34061506-34085957 GCF_000633955.1 Camelina sativa
TAGAAATAAAGGAAGCTGCCTTTTCGAACCTATTGTAGAATTTTCTTTTTGTTGTCGTTTTGTTTCTTAAGCTTATCGCCCCGAAGTTTTGATCCTGTGGTGATTATGTTCTTTTTGGTGCTCTTGCCTGACAGGTGAAATTTGTAGAAGACCATCCAACGAAACCTCTTTTCCCCTCCCGCATCCTTGAAAGATTCCCAGGACTGAGAAGTGGAAAAATTTGGAAGGAGGAACATGACAAGACAATGATACGTGCTGTTTTAAAGTATGAACCTGCACCACTGTTCTCACCGAATAGTTTTCTTTTCTCATGATATTCCATTACGTGCTTACATGTTCTTTTCCTTCACTGGAAATTTGAATCTTTAGGCATGGGTACGGACGATGGCAAGCTATTGTTGATGACAAAGAGTTGGGGATCCAAGAGCTTATCTGCAAAGAATTGAACTTCCCTCACATAAGTTTGTCTGCTGCTGAACAAGCTGGCTTGCAGGGGCAGAATGGTAGTGGAAACACCAATCCGGGAGCACAGACTAACCAGAATCCTGGAAGCGGTAATACTGGGAACAATAATGCTTCTGCTGATGGGGCCCAAGTAAACTCGATGTTCTACTATCGGGACATGCAGAGGCGACTTGTTGAGTTTGTGAAAAAGCGAGTCCTACTTTTGGAGAAGGCGTTGAATTATGAATACGCAGAGGAGTATTATGTATGTTGTGTTGATCTGCAGTATTGGTTATTCACATGTCTTGCACTGAGTTGTTTAACTTTGATTGAATCTCTGGTCGCAGGGACTTGGTGGCTCATCATCTATTCGTGCTGAAGAGCCCGAAGCTGAACCAAAGGTCGCTGACACAGTGGGAGTTAGCTTTATTGAGGTCGATGATGAAATGCTTGATGGACTTCCCAAGACTGATCCCATCAGTAAGTTCCATGACATGTTTCTTTATTTAACGAGTTGTTGGATCTAATGTGAGCTCTCTAAATCTCGCTGCAGCTTCAGAAGAAATGATGGCGGCTGCTGTTGACAACAACCAGGCGCGGGTTGAAATAGCTCAACATTATAACCAGGTAAGCTGTGTTTATTTTTGGTTGGAAAGTTAATGTCTTGAACCGGTATATTTTACTCTAATCTCTCTGCGGTTATCCAGATGTGCAAAGATTTTGATGAGAACGCTCGTGAGTCAGTCCAAGCATATGTAAACAACCAACCACCAAGTAGCAAGCTAAGTGAGAGCTTCCGTTCACTCGAATCTATCAGTGGTAACATAAGCACAATCCTTTCGGCTCCATCTGATCAATCGAAGTCACATGAAAGCGACACCAAGCCAGACCTAAACAATGTTGAGATGAAGGAGACGGCCTAAGAAACAAAACCGTTGAGAGGCAGCGTCGATCTGAATGTGGTGGAGGGAGAGGAGATCATTGGAGAAGCTAGTGGCAATGCTGATGAGAAAATGGAAGACGCAAAAGAAGAAGAGAAACCACAGAACATGGTCGTGGATTGACTCAACTGGTAAAGTATCTAAAGATTCAAGACCAAAGGGGTCATGAAGTAGGAACTGTTGTTATTGTCTTTTATTAAGTTATGATGTATGGACTTATTCTTCCTTGTCTAAGATTCAGATCCTCAGATCTAGTTTCTGCTTATGCAATATTTGAGAAACATTTAGGCTAACTTTGATATTGTTAATGTTTATCTATTTTTAGAAAGTTGTTCCTGCTCCAAAGTTCCAGTCATGAAACTGCAGTTTCTCATTGTAGGACTAAGGTTGGAACTAAGGTTGGATTCAAATTGTTAGTTTTTGTCTCTAATTCTGTACTACGCAAAAGTCGTTTTGGTATGGATCTCAAGCTTCTTAACAGTGCGCATTGTTCCAAATAAAGTTCGGTAATCCAGTAAACATTGTCTGTTTTGGTTTTGGTTTAATGATACAAATGTTTGAATTCTGTATATTTTAGTTACTACTGTTTGTTCAAATTATCAAAAAAAAAAAACGAATTACTGTGTTCTGGTTCGTCCCATATTTAGATTTTTTTTTCAATCATACCAAACTCAATCATCAAAACAGAACTAAATGATGTCAAGTCGTTAACATACACATATAACACAGCAATGTTATAATAATGCAAACGTGGGTTGACCTTAAAAATAATGGCTTTTGAGTGTACGAAGGAATCTCAATTGCTTTAAAATTCGTCATCATCACTTTATCTTGAATAACAATCATTCACCTTTTTAGACTTTTTCTTATAGGGGGTGATGATCTATGAGTTGTTTCTTCATAGGCCTCGTGAAATTTATATATTTATTTATATTTTTATTAACAAATACAAAAACTACAGAGCAATACAAAGAGACAAACTATATATTAAAATAAGAATTTATGAATTATTTTCTTTATTATTTCTTCGTAGGAGTCCTAATTGCTAGAACCAGTGGGAAAACAAATAGTTTACAGTATCAATACACAAAAAGATGAGAAAAGAAAGAGACAAAAGCAATCACAAGATGAGATGCATGTTCTCTCATATGCATGTTCTGAGTGAACTAAAGCCACCGTATCCCATATCTCCTCCAGACAATTCTCCCTGGCTCTGTTCCTGTCATTCACAATGTTAAGTTAAGTATTCACACAATCTCACAGATCATATCAGAATGCTTTCTATTTGGACAAAGCTTTTTAATGTCACACCTGCTTCATTGTGGAGTTGACTATATCATCTAAGGAACCAGCATCTGCAACCATGAATCCACCACTCTGTAACTTCTGCTGCCCCACGACGAACCCTTCCTTCGGGTTACTACTCAACATAGCAGCATCAGTGGTTGGACCGTAGTTGCCTGATTGTCTCATCTGCAATGAATCATAAAAGACTCCAGGTTGCCCATTTGCATTTGAATCAAAATCTGTGTTTCTGCTGAAAGCTCCCGGATTTGTTGTATCTAAGGCTGGAGGACTCAATGTACTGGCAGCAGAGTCACAGAATGGTATAGAGTAGCTTGATGACACGTTGTTCCATTCCAAAGGGTCAGGTCTAGCATGCGGTAACGGAGAGACATTGAACTGATGATGGATGCTATTACTGGTCTGGGGAGGAGGAAGATTCGATGAGGATACAGCGTTTGACCAATGCTCCACACGTTTATTGATCTGGTGTCCAGGGAAGCCTGAAGGAGATGCTTGTGGGTGACCTTCTAGAACCACGAGATTGTTATTAGGAGCACGTATGAGTGAGTTTTGTTGTGTAGAGAAGGTAGGAAAAGCCATGGAGCTCCCAGCAATGCTCTTGTTATTATTGTTCATATTTCTAATATTGTTGTTGTTGTTTGCCTGAAGCTGGTCGAATTCTAAAGGCATTGGCAACCCTTGAAGTATGTTTCCCCCATCACTGTGATTAAGAGGAAGTGAAGAGACATGGTGAAACTTTCCGAGATCATTTTGGTTTTGCAAGAACATTCCTGCAGGAGGAGAAGAAAGGTTGCGGACACCGATACCCGAAGGACTATTAAGTCGGCCAAGAATCCCATTTGAAGGGAAAGGTCTCATTCCGGGAGTCCCACCATGGAACTGACCGGATCCAACAGGGGTTGGCCGGTGGTGGAAACCGTCAAGTCCATTGAGAGAAGAAGTCATTTGCAAAAAATGTAAGTCTGAGTTTGCCATAATAGCTTGTTGGTTAGTCACACCACTGATCCTCTTCAAGTAAAGGCGAAATTTCTGCAGCCACAGCAAACAAAAGAATAAAGCTTTCGCGGTTTAAAAACAAAACTTCAGTGTTAAACATTTAAAGAGACATGAAAGATTCATTGTAACCTGAAGATGACTAGCCACATTTTCTCTAGTGAGCTTCTCAACATTCATCAGATCCAAAATCTTTTTAGGCATTGCCTCTTCAATCAAAACAACACACACAAAAACAAACATTAAAACCAGCAATATACAGAGTGTTTGGTAACAAACCAATCAAGTCACATTAATAAGCTTACTCTCATATCCCAATTGGTTAACAGCTGCAACAAATTTCTTATGCAGCTCAACCGTCCAAACAACACGTTGCTTCTTCTGAGCTGATGAATCATCGTTATCATCTCTTTCCTCATCTTCTTCTTCATTATACTGATCTTTACGTTTCCTATTGGCTCTCCCATTGTTCTGATCTGAATTCCCACCACCTTCATTGCCTGATCCATCTCTCTTCTCACCAACATTATTATTATTACTCCCACGGCTCTTACTTCTCACCACATGTTGCCATATGTTCTTCAGCTCCTCAATACGAACCGGTTTCAGTAGATAGTCACAAGCACCATGAGTAACTCCTTTCATCACATACTTTGGATCGCTATGCACAGACAACACTACAGAGTTAAAAACAACAAGACATCATCATCATCATCATCATCATAAAAACCAAAACCAAGTCTAAAGATCAAAGCTTTACAAGAAATGAGGTACAAAAATCAAAACTTTTTTCCTGTAGTCATTAAGGAGAAAAAAAAATGATGAAATTAAAAATAAGAGAAAAATTAGAAATAATAATTGACTTACTTATGACAGGTAGGTCCATTTCAAGACCAACAAGCTCAAGGAGTTTGAAACCATCCATGTCAGGCATGTCAACATCACTAATAACCAGATCAAACTTGTTCTTGTTCTCTCTCAATAACTCTAAAGCCTTTTGTGCTTGGTTCGTCGTTGTAACTGCAGCAGCAGCAGAGTCATAAAGTCTCAGTTTTTAAGTTTAAAAAGACAAAATTTTCAATTCTCTCTCCCTCTGTGACACACACATGTAGCATAATTAAGATTTGAGTAGATCAGACACACAAAATGGGATTGAGAAATGCCAAAATCTTACAAAAATCTAAAAATTGAATCATTTTGTAGATTTTGTTTTTTGTGTGTCTAGACATACATGTAGTTAGGTAGATAGAGCTATTTTGAATCACCACCTTTTCTTTTAAAGATTCCACATATATGTGGTCGGTCAAACAAAACACAAATCCAAAAACAAAAAAAAACAGATCAAGAAAACAATTAAAATCCAAACTGAATCTTAACCAAAAAAAAGAACAGATCCAAGAAAAAAAGAAAACAAAAATGGGTCAAATCAAGAAATAGAAAGAGAGAGAGAGGAACCATGGTAGTGGCAGCGACGAAGCAAAGTTTCAAGGATTTTGAGACAAGTCTGGTCATCATCAACAGCAAGAACTCTCATTCCTACAGGAAACTGATCCAAAGCTTCGAAATTTTGTTCCACAGTCATCTTTTCAACACACCCACAAACGAAATTTTTTTTCTTTTTTGGCAAAAGTGTTCAAGAGAGAGAGAGAGAGAAAGTGGGAATTTCTTTTTTTTGGGTTTGATGTGCAAGAACGTCGACGAAACAATGACTCAAATGAATAGGTCTAGAAAGAGAGTAATGAGAGAGTAGTATATAATATTTAGATTTAGAGAGAGAGAAAAGATTTTTTTTTTTTCCAGCAGAGTAAAAAAAGGAATCTTATTAAGCTATCTATAAATGGCTATGAGAAACTGTGTGTGATCATCTTCTTTAGACTAAGCCAAATCCACTTTTTCTGCAATTTTTTATTTATTTATTATTTTTTTAATAATCTTTTGTTCTTTTATTACAAATAATAAAACAGAAACTCAGAAAGAATCTTTGAAACATAACCAAAAATATAAAACCGAACCGGAAAATGAATATGTTTTGGTTGTATTCTTGTATTTGTTTAAACACAGTACTCAAATGTACCCAAAATATATCTGAAAAAATCTTCTAATTACTCAATAAAAAATATAGAATGTTCGAGTTTATAATTGTAATTTTTTATTTGAATTATTACAAGTATAACAAATATTTTTAAATATGTAATTATATTATGAATAGTTTCACAAAAATATCACTTAAGACCGAAATGGTAACCATATACAATATTGTTCACTAGTCACCCTTCGGGTTTAGTTACTGAACCGGAATCAGTATCATTCCATCTAGTCTTAACAAATAAAACATTAGTATTTTTTAACTTTTCTGCAGCTAAATTGTGCTAAAATTAAAAACCAGTAAAGATGGGAAAGTGTTTTAAGAAGAAGATTTGGTTTAATCTCATTTATATCGCATCATTACTGTGGAGATACATTTTGATTCTTGTTAATCTAGGATTGTCCAACTGTTAAACGGACGAACGAAATTAAATTATTTTCCAAAAATGTAATAACTGTTAAATACTTGTCGTAGCATTTGTTTCAAATTTATACCGATTCGTACGATTACTCTAACGGGTGTCGTATACTTTTGGATTAAAAAAAATATTGGGGTGTTTGATCAAAAGAAAAATTATTAATATTCTTTATAGTATCACTTTTTTTTTAATCCCAAAGACTAATATTCTGGGGCCGGGATAAACCATGTTAAAACCATGCTAATGCTACTCGAACGCAGGTGGCAGGACTTTACTCTCTTTACCACTGAACCAAAACGACTTGGTTTAGTATCACTTTTAATAATCGATAGTATCAATATTTCTCGTACCAAAATTTGAAGTGATGTTAAGTTTTTAGTTAAATTCAAATCATTTCCTCAAAATGCCCAAATTTTAATATTATTAATAATATATGTTATAATTTTTGTATTTTAGCTATAATGTTAAAAATATTTAGCATATTTAATAACGTTAGATAACATAATCATCATATGATTCATCATCCACTATCAGTGTAACCTTTTTAAGTATCCCGCAGCTCTCCAAAGTTGTCCGACTTCAGTCTCTAATTCCCATTAATAAACATGAAAGTTACATTTCATTAAAATACTATTTATTTTTCTCCTCTTTTCCTAGCAAAAGAAAACTCTTATGCAAAATCCTGACTATTATCAATCATACAAATATACTTTGTATATGCATGAATGTATACATATATGCATGCATGAATGTATGTACGTATGCATGTTATTCATGGGTTGTTGAATATAAAACCCGGAAATCTATTTGGATTGAAATAAATTTTACATTGACATCTTGTTTATCAATCATATAGTCCATAAACATAAGCTAGTTCAATTATTGTAATATTTTATACTATTCAATGATACAAGAAAAAACCAAAGTTTATTTTAGATGTTGGCCAGCGATGATTCTTTGTGTTGGGCCCCAACTCCCAATGATCTCAGCCTTCAAGTTTGGTGGATGCAAAATAAGAACCCAATCAATTATTAACTCCAAAAATGAACTGATGAAAAAGTTTGTAAATTGGGTTTGTGTGTGCGTATGTGTTTATATATCTATCTATTTATACATATGTCAGAGTTTTTGCTTTAGGCAGCAATTTAAGTTGGGCCGTTCCTGATCAAGAAAATAGTCTTGTGATTTGAGTGTATACATGTGTTTTATATAGTTTTTATCATCTAAAATCTAAATTTCAAATCAAAACTTGAGCCAAGCTGAAGAAAATATGACTCAAAAAATGGCAAGTGTGATATGCCTTGAGTCACTTCTTTGTCCGAACTTGATATGCCTGATCGAGCGAGGTGTGGTACACCTTAAGACGTGTAGATAAGTCTCTAGAGATTATCTCCAGGTTTCCAAATATGATATTGAGGTGCACCTAGATGATCAAAGAAATAGAAACAATCCTTAAATGGCTTCGTGCTGATCCTCGGGTGACTTCGGGTCGGACCATATGTTGAGTGGATCTTCAGTGTTTTGGGCACCTTAATGGATCAACGAGATGGGCTGGTTTACTCTTTGGTTGTTGGGATGAAATACACCTTGCTAAGCAATCTGGTCTCGTACGAATGGTGCGTCAACATGTCCGTCAATAGGTACGTCAGTTTCGGTTTTGAGACGTGTATCATCAGTTAAGCGTTGAGTTTTTAAGATCAGTTAATTCTGTTCATGGCGTAAATTCTTGATTGATGTTGTGTCAAGTACGGAGAAGAAAGAAAAAAAAAAATTTAGGAGGTTAATAGTAGTAAATTAGTACACACGGTTAAATATTATTGGTGTTGCTATTATCAAGCTAAAAAGACTCGTTTCATATTTTCAAAATTATAGTGACATGATTCGAGAAAGCAGCAAAGTCTGAGGTTGTACAAGTTGTAGAGGCTATAGATATAGAAGCTGAATAACTTGTGAAAGAGAAGATGATCAATAGAAAAACGAAGTATTTGGATGTAGTTTCAGAAAAGTTGAGGATATGAAATTATCAATGAAGGAAGATATTAAAATTAATTACTTCTTCACACTCATAGATGAAGCTCTAGTTTCTTTTGTGTCAAGGTTTGAGCAATTTCAAAGGCATGGACAAACTTTTGGATTTATGTTCAATGTAAAGAAATTAACATATGCAAGTGATGAAAATTTGATGGCATCATGTGTGAACTTTGAATCATCCCTTAAACATGGTGAACACTCTGACATATAANCATAAAATCGATTAGAAACATAGCTTGATTCCTATCAAATTGTAACAAATGAACAGNTGATTATGAACTAAACGTTTTACGAGAAGTATTACCAAATGAAGTTAAGAAACCTATTGATGTGGTACATCTTTTGGAATAATGGAAGGTTTCTGAATTGAAGTGGTTAATTAAGTTTCTGAATAGAAACTTATTGTTGATCATTCTAGTGTCAATTTCTTCTGCCGCGAGAAGCTTTATAAGCTGAAATGATAGAAAATTCTGTGAGCTATACTGTGTCAAAGATAGATTGATTGGGTTAGCCATATTATCAATCGAGAGAGAAATGCTTAAAAAGATCGGCTAGGTGACTTAAATGGATGATTTTACCGCAAAAATGCAAGAAGGATAATATCTATTCAGTGTTTTTATTTCAAATGTTGTTTACCACGTGGTTCAGACTTATGTGTTTGTTTTGTTTTGGTTTTGTTTTGGGTTTGTTTTGATGTCTTATATTTTGTAATTTTCAACTGTTTGTTTTCTTTGAAGTTGTATAAAAAATTGTTGGAACTATGTATGATTCAAATAGCTTTTGATAAATGCGAGGGAGGAACTTATCTTAAGTAGGGCGTTTATATCAGTGTTTTTAAAAAATGTTTTACAGGAAAATTGGAAATAAAAAACAAATATTTAAATAGGTTTAAAATGTTTAAGAAACTAAGTTTTTTTTTTTAATAATTATTTTACAGGAAAGTTGGAAATAAAAAGTAAATATTTAAAAATTTGTCTATTTATGCATAATATATTTCTATGCATTCTATGAACAAATTTTGGAATGGTATCTTTTCTATTGATATTTTTCTTTTTCTTTTTTGGTTTTTAAGGTATTGTACCAAAATTATTATTGAATTGACAATCTAGTCAATGTTTTGATATTCAACATATAAAATTAGTCAACACACCAGTTAAGTTGCCTTTCATGCTTCAGACACACAATATAAAAATATTGTCACCCACAACCTTTGTAAACATTATCAAACAAATATTTTAAAATAATAAAAAAAAAATCTTAAACTTTAAATTAATAAACACGAGATTTCAAGTTAAGATGGCATCAAAGGCAACATTGCTCATTTTGTTCGCTCTCTTTCTTTCATGTAAGTCTTGATTTCTTTCATGTTTTATATACATAAAATCGATTAGAAACATAGCTTGATTCCTATCAAATTGTAACAAATGAACAGATACCTTGTTGGCGAGTATTCCAAGTGTTGAAGCTCAGTTGATAGTTCCATGCAAGACAACAGAGCAGTGCAAATCAATTCGATGTTCGAACGGAAGCGCGCAATGTGTGAACAAACAATGCCAATGTCCGAGCGTCAAACAGATTTATTCGATGAATGTTAAGACTGCTGTGTCATGTAAGATGGTCTCTGATTGTTTTGCGTCTCCTCAATGCCCGGATGGTTTACGTGCTTGCATTGGAGGCAAATGTATTTGTTTGCCTTAGCATGTTCAATTTATGTATCGTAATATATCCAAAATTAATTATTTAAATTTAAGTTTGATCTATTAAATTTAATTATTTAAAGTTAAATTTAATAAGTCCGACCAGCCGGTCTGGTCCGGGTTTTAAAACATTGCTTATGAGGGATCTATTTATACATTTG
This sequence comes from Camelina sativa, assembly GCF_000633955.1. Taxonomy (NCBI): domain Eukaryota; kingdom Viridiplantae; phylum Streptophyta; class Magnoliopsida; order Brassicales; family Brassicaceae; genus Camelina; species Camelina sativa. The sequence continues at coordinate 34,071,586 of NC_025693.1, forward strand.
GCTTTTTACAAAACTTTAATCAAGTAATTTGATAAATGACAAAACATATGTTTTAGTTCGTAAATCTTCTTTCTTAAATCTCACACACTCAATAAGTTTTGTGGGGCAGTATTTGCATCGGTAGTAATGATTAAACGAGAGTTGAGAAGAGTCACTCGTGATTTCTTTTTATATTTTTCACAAATAATCTTATTTTTTAAAATTTTTGATGAAATGTTAATATTTATTTAGATTTTTTAAAACTTATGTACGATGTACCATTATATATACATTAAATTTTTCGGGTTATTGTTAATTGAAATCTTATTGTCTTCCAATTGTTTGTTTTTTAATATTCTCAATTGTATTCATAGTTCATTTTCTCTCATCCTTAATGAATAAAATAGTTAGGTAAAAGATATATATATAAAAAAATATTTCATTATCATTGATTTGTTTCAAGTTTAAATAAAAAAAAATTCCAAACGCAATCGCCCGCAACCGCAAACGCTTGTGGGAAGCAACTTTTAGAATTTAGTGATTTGAAGCGGTTGGGAGCGATTTGGAGCGATTGGAAGCGATTTGTGTGATTGGTACCAATCGTTATCAACCGCTACCACCCACAAACGCAGCGTTTACGAGAGGTAGCGGGAGAACCAATCAACACCTTAGTTAATGGTTATGGTTGATACAATTTAAAAATATATTTATGGTTAACAGTTATGATATTTAACTGGTTTATATGTTTACGGATCAGTTACGGCTTGAATACGATCCGATTATGGTCCGAAATACAGTTACATTTTATTTTGGGTATGCCTAGACTAGTAGCCTAGTTACACAACCAAATGAAGCTTATCTATATAAATATATATTATTTTATTTTAGTTAAACAAAATACACATAAATATCTAATTTGTACCTTTTTCATGTATCTAATATTATTTTTATATTTCTTAACTTCTTTATTAGATTATATACTATAAAATACAGAATTTGTTTTTTTTAATTGTTTTACTTTTTAATTTAATTTTGATTTATTTTTTAAATAAAATATTATATGGAAGATTTTGATTGGTTGAGAATGGGGAGGTGTACCTAAGTATGTTTTTTCATAAATATCTAATTTGTATTTCTTCCATGTATCTAAAATTATTTTTAATTTCTTAACTTTTAATTAGATTATATCCTATAAAAATACAAAATACATTGTAATTTTCAAATTTATTACCTTTAAAGCCCAAAACAGCCAAAACATAAATGCAAATGGACGAGTGGCACTGAAAAACAGATAAAAATATCTTTACCGTATTTAATATAAATACCAGATCGATGCAGTGAATTAACAGAAACGTATGGTAAAGTAGAGAAAGCAAACAAGTGCTAAAAAGAACAACACAACATACGCCTTTTTGCTTTAAGCCCCCCAATATTGTTGTCTTTCTCAGAAACTTCATAAACAGTTGAGAGGAAGAAGAAGATGAAACGACGAAGAGCCCTTTAAATAAAGTCTCAATCTTTAAAAATCCAAGATCTGCCCTTTCTAATAGAAAGTTTCTATCTCCGGTTCTTAAAGTTTCCCGATCTTGTGATGTATTGAAGAACCGGAGAAAGAGAGAGAGAGATGTTGTGCTTCAAAGGTTCGGTTAGGCGGAAGAAGCAATCCGGTTCTGTTCCGGTTTATCTGAATGTCTACGATCTAACCCCTATGAATGCTTACGGTTATTGGCTTGGACTTGGTGTCTTTCATTCTGGTGTTGAAGGTTAGTTCAATTTTGTTTTCTGGGTTTTGGCCTTTTTTTTGTTTCGAATCTACTTTTTTGGTTGCTAAAGAATGTGACTTTTTGGTTTTTTGAAACTTTAGATTTGTTGAGAATTGACTTTGGTTCTTCTCTGAATTGACTAAAGAGTATACCAAAGTCTCAAAGTTTTGATTTTTATGATTACAGAACAATACTTTGATTTGTTCCTTGTGCTTTATGAATTGTAGAATGTTCTATTGCTTAGATGATCAAATAGAGTATTGTAATGGACTAAGTTTATGTGTTATGTAATGTTTTTGTATGTAGTTCATGGAGTTGAATATGCATTTGGAGCACATGAATCTTCAAACACAGGTATATTTGAAGTGGAGCCAAAGAAGTGTCCTGGTTTCACGTTTAGGAAATCGATTCTTGTCGGGAAAACAGATTTGGTTGCCAAAGAAGTCCGAGTCTATATGGAGAAACTAGCTCAAGAGTATCAAGGAAACAAGTACCATCTCATCACAAGAAACTGCAACCATTTTTGCAATGAAGTTTGTGTTAAACTTACTCAGAAATCGATTCCTAGATGGGTCAACCGACTTGCTCGCTTAGGTAAACCAATCATACTGAATTATATGTAATGTGTAAGAAAGATCATCAAGTAATGCAAAAGGTTATGTTTTTTTGTGTAGGGGTTCTTTGCAACTGTGTGTTACCACCGCGTTTAAACGAGGCAAAAGTGAGGCGGGTAGGAAAAGGAGAGCTTTCGGAAAGTGAGAAGAAGAAGCTAAGAAACCGAACACGATCAGGTCCATTACTCTTGTCTTCTTCGTCTTCATCGACACCTGATAATCATCGTCCACACAGTCGAGGAAAATCAACTGGTAACCAACCTTCTTCTTCTTTTTCTTCTTCATCGGGTTCAAAGAAAAATCAAAGACCTAGAGGTCAAGACCAGAAGTCGCCAAGCGTAAGCGTCAAGACTTGATTCTTTATTTTAACATTTAATTATTGTTTATGATAAGGACGAAAAAATGTGTAAAGACAAAAGAAAGAAAAAACAGAGGAAAATGCCAAGCAAAGTATCAATCATACATGGGCATGCTCGTGCTTTTGTTCTCAAAGACCATGTTTTTAAAAAACCTTTTTGGGTGTGTAGTAGATCTTTTCTTTCTTGGTACAATTGCTTATAGGAGACAGAGAGGTTATAAGTTATGTACAAAAAGAACAATGATTCATATATTTTTCTTTGTTTGATCACTCATTGGAGTTTCTTTATTCCAAAGTTTTAAACACATTGACTCTCTTTGTGGTCATTTTTTTTTTGGTATCTCAATGGACAATGGATGACGAAAATGATAATGAAATGTTAATGGTGCCTGTATATAAAATTCCTTGATGTATCTTGTATTTAGATGTTGCTTATTAGTTTCTGCTTAGTTCTTTCTTAGGCTTTAATTTTCCTCAAATTAAGTTGTTTGATTTAACTAAAACACGCAATCATCTAAATAATGTTATAATTATATCTCTTTCGTTCTTGAAAATGTTACAAAAACTAAAGATTAACATCGATATTAGCGAGGATGTTTATATGAGAACAAACAATATAATCTGCATCATGATGGATTTGTTTGTAATGATGTCTTAATGCCATGGTGGTTGACTGGTTGTTGTCCTTTCTTTGGTTTTCAGATTTCAATAAAGTAAACAAGAAACAATTATCATTTTTCCACATATGGTAGATTTACTGACTGAACAATTATTAGAAGAATTATTATTAGAAGAATCTCATATATAGGATACAGACCGATTGGTCCTCTCATCATACCGACCGGTCAGCAGGATTCCGACGTTGATTTGGAATACTATTTTATTTCTCACTTCTTCAATAAACCTCAAAATAAAAATTAACATAGATTGTTGGCAAAAATAAAAAATAACATAGATTTATGTCTTTGTAGTGATGAATATATGTCCAACTATAAGATATACTAGGTTTTTACACGTGAATTTATTTAGTATATTATCTTATAAAAACTTTAAATTACGAATAAGACAAAAAAAATATTTCAAATACACAACTAAAAATTATAAAAATTAAGTGTGTTTAAAAATCAAATCTAATCAAAAGAATCATGAATCAATTTTTTGTTTTCTCATATTTAATTGAACGCCACCACTTATAGATGTCTTAGACCATCTCCATTGTATTTCTCTATTTTTTTCTCTAAAATAGAGTACTCAAAAATAGAGCACTGTTTTCCTCCAATGTATTACTCTATTTTTACCTCTATAATAGAGTTAGTGTAAAAAAATAAAGGTGAGAATAGAGTTGCTCTATATATAGAGCAATCCTATTATTTTCTCTATTTTAGAGTAAAATATAGAGTAGGATTGAAGCAAATGTTGCTTTATAATAGAGATTTGACTCTGAAATAGAGTGGGGTTGGAGATGCTCTTAGGGAAATTCAAGTATCCAACCAAGAATTACATCTTTAAAAATTGAATCATATTTTTAATTAGGGGATTGCAAAATAGGAAGAGGCTAAAACTGCCTTCACTGGAGAAAAAAATATGAATCATTCTTCAAATTGTAGATTTGATCAATTATTAAAGGATTAAACAAAACAAATATTAGTCTCACCCCAAAATTAGACCAATCAAAAAAATTTCGAAGTTTGACCTATAAACCCTTTGGTCTTTGTAAATACATAACAAATCAAAGTTTTCTTGTCAAAGATTATAAAACTCTGATTCTTACACACTTTCGTATATCCTCTTATCCAATTCATTGATCTATATACAAAAGAATTAATGATAAAAATGATTTTCTTCTTACTTTCTCCAAGCGTAGATAACCAAAGAGAACCAACTCTTACACCCAAAGCTCCTCTCATCTTCCTCTCTACAACTAGACCACTCCATCACAGAAGACAACCGAGAAGAAGACCAATGACCATACGAAGTCGCCCAAAACGACGGTATTTGAGAGTTCTCCTTCCGCAAAACAACGTTGTCTCTTACTCGCTTGTTCATCATCAACGCGTCGTTTCCTTCAACCTCTTGGTTCTCAAACCGTAGNCTTTTAATGACTTTATAAAACTCTTAATCCAATAACACTATATTTATCAAGATTTTAGATAACTTTTTACAAATCCACAACCAATAACACCAAATTTTTAAAGAGTTTTTAAAACTCTTGATTGAATAACAACATATTTTACCTAACTTTTAAAGTCATTAAAATTCTTTCTAAATCCTAAACCAAACTAATATCAAAGTTTTCTTGTCAAAGAGTATAAAACTCTGATTCTTACACACTTTCGTGTACCCTCATATCCAGTTGATTGATCTATATACAAAAGAAAAAATGATAAAAATGATTTTCTTCTTACTTTCTCCAAGCGTATATCACCAAAGAGAACCAACTCTTACATCCGAAGCTCCTCTCATCTTCCTCTCTACAACTAGACCACTCCATCACAGAAGACATCCGAGAAGAAGGCCAATGACCATACGACGTCGCCCAAAACGACGGTGTTCGAGAGTTCTCCTTCCGCAAAACAACGTTGTCCCTTACTCGCTTGTTCATCATCAACGCGTCGTTTCCTTCAACCTCTTGGTTCTCAAACCGTAGTAAGAACACCGCGGGTGTCTTATCCGGTTTAACCTTATCCTTGTCACCAAAAAGCCAGTTGTACACATCCCACGATATTTGTATCGTCACACCATCGATCACTATCTTTGTGTTCCCTCTACATTTCCATTGAAGCTGATTAATCTTTAAAACACTCTTATTATCTACGCTAAACCGAAGACTAGCATCGTCGATAACAACCTTAACGTCTATGCTAATGTCTCTTAGTTTTCCTTGGATCTTGATTTTCGTAGAGTAAACTCTGTTTCCAAACAGATTCTCTTTCTTGGACACCAAGACTTGTCTCCTCGGCCTCTCTTTCTCGTTTCCATCGCCAACGAGAAGACCCACTTCGCCTGATACAATAACAGCTACGTAAAACCCGGATTCAGGATCAGGTCCTAGTCCAAATCTTGCATGAGTCAGGTCCCATACGATTCGAATATCGGGTTTTCGAGATATCTTCTTGGATCCATGTTTTCTCCAGAAGGTCAAGGGCTTGACTTCGAGCCGGAAAGTGAAGGGAACGGAGTGGCGGTAGCAATCTGGAGAGTGAAGATAGCAATTTACGGAGTTGCATGAGTAGAAATGAAGGTGGAGAGAGCGACGGAGGAAGGCTTGAGACCATGTGAGGAAGAAAACACCGACGTTTGTGTGGTAATGGCAAGTGGTGGTAGGATTCGGAAGGTCACCGGAGGAGAAATATGACGGCGATGGAGCAGACGACGGTAGATCATCGTTTGTGGCGGTGGCGGAAGGATGGAAACAAGCGGATAAAGGGGAGGAGCCACCACGACCAAGAGCAGATATTTTCATTTTAGGTCTCTTCAAATCTGAACTGAACTACTTGGTTGATCTATTATACACGCACATGCATTAAAAAAAAACACTTATTATTTTATATGGGTATGTCATATATGACTAGTTTGATAGTATATACTATACTTGAGGTTGCTTGGCTTATGTGTCTGAAAATGAGTTGTCATGTTGTGAAATTCAAAAGAGTGGGTCAAGTCGACAAATTGAAAGCAACTTTGTATATAAATGTTGTAGACCAAAACAGACATTCATTGATATCTCGTGCCGGTTTTCACATTATCTTTAATCTTCAAGTTCAATTCTTTGAATGTCACTTGACTTTTCCTTTATAGTATTAGTTTTTTTTTTTTTTTTTTTTTTTACGTATTTGGCCACAGTGAAAGCTACCATTTTGTACAAAAATGGTATAGACAAATAGAATATCTTGTTAAAGCTCTTATTAGTTCTGTGCTTTAGGATCAAAGTATGCAATATTTAATCGCTGACAGTATATTAAACCTTTTAATTTGACACATGAATAATTTGTGGACTGATCTTAAGATATGAACCCACATAAACTATGGTAAACTTATTATTTGATTGTCATGCATGCTTAATTTGTTATTTTACCCTTGGTTTGTTTGATTTTGAATGGCTCCTTTTAGGGTTCCAGCTAAGAAAAGAAAATGGTTTGAAAATGTACAACTACAAAATAAAATATAGAAAAGTACACAAATTCACTGCGAGATTGGTGCATTACTCGCTGCTTTTTGTTTTATGCCAAGGCAGTCCAAAAAATGTGATTGACTCCTGAGCTTTCATTCTCCAATCATTCACAACTTACAAAATTGTTTATTAGTCACTGATATATAAAAGAAAAAAAAAACTAGAAGAATATTTGAAAAATAATTTTATTAACTTTTTTTTTTAACTAAAATTTTATTTTTCACATCACAAGCAATTAATAATTATTGCACGTTAATGGAAATTGAAGTTGAACATTTTGTAGGTTATGTTCATACAAAAAAAATGGTTAGACGGAATCTTTAATTAAACATTTACAATTGATCATAAAGCCATTAATTGATTATCAGATCAAAACTTTTAACCATTGTATATGAAACATGCCATTTTGGTTATCGTACTATTCTCTTAACAAATTCGAAAATCTGACCGAACCTATTGAAACGATCTAACCAAACCATCCAATGGTCGATATTCAAATCGGCCCAATTTCAAAATCAAATGATGCTTAGAAAAATGGGCCTATGTGGACTTGAACCCAAAATCAAATGATGCTTAGAAAAATAGGCTTATGTGGCCCAATCAAAAACTTTCTAACCCTAAAATCTCGTCGCCGTATAAAATCTCACCGCCACCACATTTACAAGCTTCTTCTCCAGATTTAGGGTTTCTCTTTCGTTTCGGCTCGGTTCCAGAAGCTAGATCGCAAAAGCTTCAAGATGGTAAGTCCATCTCTCATCTACTTCAATCTTAGTCTCCGCTGTCTTCTATTTTCAATTTTAGTATCAAAATGTTACGAAAAGTTCGAAACTTTGAATCATTTTGATGATCTCTTCATTATGTGAAACAGCCGTCGCACAAGACGTTCATGATCAAGAAGAAGCTTGGGAAGAAGATGAGGCAAAACAGGCCTATCCCTCACTGGATTCGTCTCCGTACCGACAACACCATCAGGTTTTGTAAACGAATTTTGTAGCTTTTGTATTTTTTGATCGATGGGTTTAGGGTGGAATTAGTGAAATCTTATGTGGGTTTGGTTTTTGTAGGTACAATGCTAAGCGTAGGCATTGGCGCAGAACCAAGCTTGGATTCTAAGTGGGTACTGTTGCTTATTGTGAAAGCTTTGATCTTTTCTATAAAGACTTGGTTTTTTTTTCTTTCAGTTTTGATTGTGTGACAGTATTACATTGTTCACATTTGTGTAAGACTTTCTTTAAATCATTTTATGTTTCCGAATCATTGGTTTAAAGAGTACTCGTTGTAGTAACATTGTGGTTTTCACTAGTTTGAAGATTTGGAAATGACTTTTTTGTTATCTTGTTTTATTCATTGGTCTCAGTCAGTAGGATCAAGTTTGTCTTTGTATGAAATCTATTATGATTATCTTAGGTAACTTAAGATGTGTAGGTTACTGTAGATTTTGAGGTTTACAGAAGTGCAGATGAAGGGAGACGAATGTGTTTGGTGCTTATGATCAAATTGTGTATGCAATCTTATCATTTTGGTAATTTGATAACTAATTGTGTTTCTTTGAGGCTTGAGATAATTGAGTATGATGCTATCGATCTTCACCTATTATAGATTCATTTCCTAGGTTCCTTTCTCTTCTGGTTGCGATAAGACATCAACGTAAGTGAACACAATTGAAATAGATTTAGGTAGTCTTGTGCATTTGGCACTGTCCTTAATCACTCGAACCATAAGAATTACTAGGATACTTGACCTTGATTACTTGTTGGGTAAATGTAAAACTGTAATCTACGTAATATTATATATTATATATATGCTTTATTTTCCGACTTCTATATTGTAAAAAAATTATTATAGGTTTTGTGCGACCTTCACTCTTGTGGGTTGTTAGTAATCTCAATTGACAAAATGGATTTTTGTATAAATTAGTTAAAATCGGGCTTTGTTAAAAGTATTAGTATAAAAAAACACAACAGTTAACCCAAAAAGCACTGAGGCATTAGAGAGTTCATATGTTACAATTGTCATTTTGTTGTATAAGTATACAAAACACAATGGTTAACACAAAATGCGACGAGGTATTTTGGAGTTCAATTGTTAGGTTTGACCTATATTTTAATCCAAGTGTACCCATTTCTTGCTTTTGTCAGCTATATGCCTATATGTGTTTTTGCTTCCATTGCTTTTGTGTTCTCACCGTCGCTATTGACTGTTGGCCTAGCGATTCTGATGCAACATTCTTCATAAAGTCTAAAAGAGGATTTCTTATAAAAAGGATGACGTTATTGTAGTTTCTTCTAATGTTTGATTGCTTACATAATAATAGTTGAAAAACAGATCAACCCACCAAAATACAACATCGTTGATTAAACGTTTCTTAAAATTTATACGCAAAAGTTGAACTCAAGACATTACCACTCAGAGTAGTATAACAAGGAACAAGTCAATATTCTAAAAAGCATCATTTTAAGTTGACAAAACATACCAATTTAGCATCATTCAAATCAATTCACTCTGTTTCTCTATATATAGATATTACACATATAGATGTGTACATATATAGCTAGTTCCATCAACATTTTCTTCTTTCATTTTCATACTTTCCCTTCTTACCCAAAGTACATTTTGATATATAACCTTCGTGTCATAGTTCAACGTTTTAACCACTAAACCTTATTCAACTAAAGGATGTGGAGATTCATTTTGGTGATGTGTCTTCTAGCTTTGCTCGGAAGGGGAAGCTCGGGGAGGCTGCCGATATGGGAGAAGGATTTGGGACGATTGTACGGTTTACAGAACAAGCTTCAACGAGGTCCGGTTCCTCCATCAGAACCATCTCTATGCCACAATAAACTAAACCATCTTACTCATCCAGAGGTTTACTCTTCCCAAACTTACGTTCTTTGCCCATGATCATGCTTATTCCATCGTTGCCAAACTTATTGCATCATTGACAATGATGGTCAATGATCAAATTCCATTTGTTATTTTCTTTATCTTTGCTCAAACTTGTTTCATAGATGTATGAATCTATGACCTTTTGATCCGACTAATCCAGAATCTAGAGGCGTATGACACAATATATGTTATTTTGTTTTTCAACAAGCAATATTGTATTGGACTTGAATCTAGATGATGATACCAATTTCAAGTCAGTTCGAATTCGAATCAGATCGATCAAACTTTTATCATGCTAGATTGAAGTAATTTGTTTTCGAATATATGAATTTATGAAACCATGTTAAGTTTCCACATTTTTTCATAACCACAAAATTAAGGGGGATGTATTGAAACCATGATTTTTGAAGATTTGATGGGATTTAGAAAATTTGGAATTTTGAAAGATTCTAGGGAAGTTGATATGATTTATTGTAAAATTCTTTCAAATCCCACATAAAACCATGAGATTTGGATTTCTCTATTTTTAACTAAACAAATCCCATCTAAATCCTCCAGAATCTCAAAAATCATTAAAATCCAAATCCACAAACTATTTTGAATAACACTGGATTTTAAAGTAGATTTTTAAATCATCAGTTCAATAACAGTAGATTTTAATAGACTTTTTAAAATACATGATTGAATAACATAGGATTTGTAAGTTTCACACAAATTACTTGAAATGTCAAGTTGAATACACCCCCCTAAGACATGTGATATATAAACAATTTACAAATTTTTATAAAAATACATAGATGTAATTATAGAACCCAACAACCCGGAAATTAAAACTTCTATTCTCGCATTCTTACCCCCAAACTTTGAGATGAGCGAATCACAACCCTGTACAAAAATAAAAAGAGGTAAAAGATCTCACTCATCAAAACGGATTTGGATTTTTGGTGTCCGATTTCAATCATCTTGTTAACCGGAGAGTCCCTCCTAGCTCAACTGGAACCAGTGGAACAGTGAATGAAGAACATCGGTTATCAACGGCCTGTAACTCGGTTCTGGCTGCACGCATAGCACCGCCATGGCTGCTACCTGCGAAAGTATTTAACAGCCTTGATTCAGTAATCTACAAACTATTTGCAATCTCACCGGTTTTACATCAGAAAACCATGAATTCAAAGCCTAACTATTGAAGCAACATTCGAGTTTAGTCACAAACAAAATGGACTTTAAACCGGTTCTATCTTAAGACCGAACCTGGTATAAGTGCTTGAGATCCATTGTATCTTTTATAACCGAATCAACAATGTTTGGAAGCTTGGATCTATCAGTAAGTTGTGGCATTGCCTGCACCATGCATCAACCACACACTTTATATATCACAAACCGATTCGTTTTGTATAACGTTGTTAAACCGTATAATAACATACCCAAGTCACAAGAGACTGGCATTGAGCTGGAGTCAACTTCTCAACCGGCCGTCTACCCAACAAAAGTTCAAGCAGAACCACCCCAAATGCATAAACATCACTCTTATCTGTCAGTTTACCTAACACACATATATCCAAAATCAAACAGTTCTTTTCATCACAAAACGATTATTTAAGCTGAAATGTTAATGAATCCATGAGAAAGTGAGACTAGTACTCACATGATGAATTATTTACGTGCTACACAACTAACCAAAGATATAAGAACTGTGTCAGGGAATAAAGAGTGAACATAGTTACCGTCTAGGAGATATTCCGGGGCAACATAACCAAGTGTCCCAGATAGTTTAATGTTGGCCTTGCCATGCTCATCAAGCGATACAGCAAGCCCAAAATCTGAAATCTGCATTTTTTGTAACGAAACAGTAGTTTTACACTAAAACAAGAACCAATATCTAATTTAACAACATTCCAAAAGACGATGTATTAACCTTGGCGTTGAAGGAAGAATCAAGAAGAATATTCGAAGATTTCAAATCCCTGTGGATAATTGGTGGACGACAATGCTCATGGAGATACTCTAGTCCTCTGCGATCAAAACAGAGCAAAATCGGTTTACAGAATAAAAACCGAGATTAACCGATGAGAATACCGGTCAAGGAGTTGAAAAGTGTCGGCTATTTACCTAGCTGTATCAAGAGCAATCTTCATACGCATGTGCCATGTTAGAGCTGATCCACCAGAAGGCCCTAAGACATTAATTATATAGATAAAACTAATCAATCATGATTATTAATTCATATAATCATTTTTTCCTTTTTTTTTTTTTACAATACATTTGGGTTAAATAAGATCATACATATGAGAGAACATGTTTATTACCATGTAACTGCTCATCTAAGGATCCTTTCTCCATGAGCTCATAAACTAGAAAACTCGAGTTGATTTCACTTGCTGAACCCAACAATGAGATAACGTTCGCGTGCTTGATCTTGCTTAACAAGTCAACTTCATTCTGAGATCTCCAAGAATCAGAGATTTACAAAGTAATCAGAAGCTGAAACAGGACATATTTAGGTTTATATTTATTTTTACCTGAAATTCACGTTTCGCTTCTTGGCTAACGTTTTGGATCTTCTTGACCGCTGCTTTTGTGTTGTTGTCCAGACAAGCCTTGTAAACGCATCCGAAACCGCCTTGTCCGATTACGTTACTCTCTTTAAAACCGCCTGTTGCTTTCTCAAGCGTCTTGATATCGAAACACTGAACATAACCCTTGTTGATAGATGTTCTCCTCTGAGTTTTAATCGAGCTGAGTCGTCTCATAAACAAGGAAAATGAATTCCCAGTCTCAGGATCTTCATTTTTAAAAACATTGCACAAAAGATCAATACACATAATCTCAAACAAACTTGAAATCAACAGTATACACTCTAAATGATTTATTAATTAGTGATTCATTACCTGAATTATTATTGATGGATTTGGGAGATTGGTTCTTGCGATAAAACCAGAAGCCAAAACAGAACAAGATTACAAGGCCAAGGGAAGAGAAACTGATTATGAGACCAATCAGAAGTTTCTTACGAGCATCAAATCTGTCATCTTCACCACTTCCCATTTGAATTCCTGAAAACACAATTGATTCGGTTTCAGTTGTCAAGTATCTCAAGTATAGTTCTTGAAATTCTAAATCAAACCAATGTTTCTAAATTCAAGAATGAATTTCAGATAAGAATTACATTTCCAATTAAAATAAAAACAAAAAGACAAGAAGAGAGTAGCTCATAAATAGCATTTAATTTTTTTTTTTAAACAAAATTATCTTTTTTTTTTTTTTTTCGAAACTCGAGGACGCATAGATCAAATCAAGAAACCAAGAAATTTTTATTAAATAAAAAATGAAATGAAGTCAACGAAGAAATAATACCAGGAGAGAATGTAGCCATGGAAGAGTAAACAGGAGCTAGAGAAGGGTTTGAAGCAGAAACAGTAATGAAGATGATCATAAGAAGAAGAAGAAGAAGAAGGTCTCTCATTATTGTTTTTTTGCTGAAAAAAGAAAAGTTTCTGATGGGTTTCATTCTAAAGACTTTTTTTTTTTTTTTTTTGGGGTTTAAAGAGATTCTTGAGAAAGCGAAGAGTGAACGAACTATCGCTTTCTTCTCTCGCTGTCTTCTTGAAATCTCTCTTTTATGGCAAATAAAGGAGGGAAAGAGAAAGGTGTCTTTTCAAAAAGAGTTGATATTTTTTTTTTCCTTTCTCTACCATTAATATATAACAAAGAAATGAAAGTGATGAACAAAAGAAGGAAAGTTTTGGGCGTAGAACACACATATTATTTTCTTTGCTATTGAAAAGGTTAAAACTCGATTATTAATTGATTTTTTGAGAAATTAGAGCTTGTGGCCTTGAGCTTTGGTATTAGGCCTGGGCATTCGGTTTAAACGGGTTAAACGGTTCGGTTTAATCGGTTTTCTGAAATTTCGGTTATCTAAAAATCTTACCGAAATAACCCGAATTAAATTTCGGTTCGGGTTATTCGGTAATCGGGTTATTCGGGTCGGTTTTCGAGTTTTAAATCAATTCCGAATTGAATCGATATATTTTCTATTTCGGTTAATATTAACCGAAATACACCAAAATAAAGTTAATGGGCTCAATAAAAACAAATCTATATACAAACTGGTTAGAAACCCAATTAACAAAATTTTACAATAAACAAAATGACAGGCCCAACACATTAACAATTAGGGTTTTCGATACATTGCTCATGGTGAGCCAGCGGCAGGAACGGCGACGGCGATGCGAACCACGATGACAGCAAAGGCGACGGTAAACTTCCCTTTCTATCTTCGAGATGAGATTCAATTGTTGGACTGGAAGGACAAGGTCATGCTATAGTTCACAGGCGCAAACTACAGATCTACGAAAGAAAAAGAGAAGTAAATCACAAACTGAATCAATAAATCACTAACTGAATCAATAAATGACACAATAAGAGAGGTTCGAGACCATGTGAGATGCATACCTTGGGTGCCAATTCTTCGGCTATGTAATCGGGTTGGACGTGAGTCTGCTCAATATCCATTTGTGGTACAAGAAGAACAAAGAAGAAGGATTGAAACGATGGCTTCAAGTGGTAAGAAGAACAAAGAAGAAGAAGTAAAAGGAGGA